>NC_092237.1:21824778-21842301 GCF_036320965.1 Panulirus ornatus | reverse complement strand
GAAAATCTTTTGATAGAAAGAAGTCAAAGTGTAGAGGTCATGACAGTACCTTGAGGGACACCAAATTAATGTCACCTTCAGCCCGTGTTCATTTTCATTTCCGGTCACTGATTATTCATTTCCTGTTTGTTTTTATGTCAGTTCTGATCTCTCTTCATTATAGATCTGACCCATTATGACGTTCCATCTGCTTCGTAATATTGGTAGTGTTGGCTCCGTATTTCTGCATGAGGAGCTTATTACCCTGTAATATCCGACTTGATTTCCAGCTGCATGTGACCCATATCCGCATCGTATGGATATCTCTATACGATTGATTGGTTTATCATTTACAGTCCAAGAATAACGATCTGACCTTGTTAGCTCTTATCCATTATTTTTCTAAACCATCACCGAAGCCAAGTCCACGTCATTATTTTCTCCGCTCTGATCTATTTATGAAAACATTCCCTCCGTCATCTTTCCCCATTGGAAGTCTTTACTGAAGTCACAATTGTTCACATATAAGGACACTTGGAATGGAACGGTCAGGTGGATGGTGTAGTGGTGTTATAAGATAATATCTTGGTGTTATAAGATAATATCTTGATAACACGTAGACTGCAGTGGTCATAAGATACAAGTTATGATCAGAACAATGTTTGTCCTTCCACAGCCGTATATCTCGTGGCAAAGACCAGTAGGTCATCTGCAGATCAGGTCTTATGTAACAGTTTACAAATACAAGTAACTCTGAAGTCATGAAATAAATGGATACAGCTGGATGGTTGTCACACTAGTCGAGAAGCATTGGTAGCAATGGTCACATTCAAACCCAAAATAGTTCATGGTAGTAACTGTGAGGTCACCAAGATCATGTGAACCAAAACCATTCCACGTCAGTACCTGATTCCTTGTGAACCAGGTCAGCAGAAAATGACCAGTCATTTAGTATTTCCACTAACATGATCACCATATAGTATTAGAGACCAGCTGGTTACCATTTTCATGTTAGATTATTATGACTTGCTAACTATAGTGGTGATCTGTAAGTCTTCAAGGCGTGTTCAAAGTATACTTGAGCGATTAGCGATCGACACTGATGGATTAATTGTGTCAAGTAACAAGACATCTCTACAGTCAGTAGTATTGGCTGGCAAGACACAGGAGTCATATACTTATGTATATCTCACCAGGGGCTGGTAGTAACATGTAATGCGTTGTGGTATTATTACAATACTGGTCAAAAGATGACAACATTGTAACTATTTTGTTTACATGCGTATACATAATGCAAAGCACTATCCATAGCCCACGCCTCGCAACATATAACATTGTTGGAATCACTATTCCTTCAAACATACCCATTTTTGCTTTCCGAGATAATGTTCTCGAATTCCACACATTCTTCAACGCTCCCAGAACTCTCGCCCTCTCCCCCACCCTATGATTCACTTCCGTTTCAGAGGTTCCATCCGCTACCAAATCCACTCCCAGATATCTAAAAGACTTCACTTCCTCCAGTTTTCCTCCATTTAAACTTACCTCCCATTTGACTTGTCCCTCTTTCCTACTGTACGTAATAATCTTGCTCTTATTCACATTTACTCTCAGCTTTCTTCTTTCACACACTCTCTCATCCACAACAGACTGCATACTTGCCCCTCTTTCCAAAACTCTTGCATTCACCTCCCTAACAACCCCATCCATAAACAAATGAAACAACTATGGACACATCACACACCCCCTGCCGCAAACCTACATTTACTGAGAAACAATCACTTTCCTTTCTTCCTACACGTACAAATGCCTTACATCCACGATAAAAACTTTTCACTGCTTCTAACAACTTGCTTCCCACACCATATACTCTTAATACCTTCCACAGAGCATCTCTATCAACTATATCATATGCCTTCTCCGGATCCATAGAAGCTTCATGCAAGTCTATTTGCTTTTCTAAGTATTTCTCACATACATTCTTCAAAGCAAACACTTGATCCACACATCGTCTACCACTTCTGAAACCACATTGTTCTTCCCAATCTGATGCTCTGTACATGCCTTCACCCTCTTAATCAATACCCTCCCATATAATATATATATATATATATATATATATATATATATATATATATATATATATATATATATATATATTTTTTTTTTTTTTTTCTTTTTTTTTTTTGCTTTGTCGCTGTCTCCCGCGTTTGCGAGGTAGCGCAAGGAAACAGACGAAAGAAAATGGCCCAACCCACCTCAATTCACATGTATATACATACGTCCACACACGCAAATATACATACCTACACAGCTTTCCATGGTTTACCCCAGACGCTTCACATGCCCCGATCCAATCCACTGACAGCACGTCAACCCCGGTATACCACAAGGCTCCAATTCACTCTATTCCTTGCCCTCCTTTCACCCTCCTGCATGTTCAGGCCCCGATCACACAAAATCTTTTTCACTCCATCTTTCCACCTCCAATTTGGTCTCCCTCTTCTCCTCGTTCCCTCCACCTCCGACACATATATCCTCTTGGTCAATCTTTCCTCACTCATTCTCTCCATGTGCCCAAACCATTTTAAAACACCCTCTTCTGCTTTCTCAACCACGCTCTTTTTTTTCCACACATTTCTCTTACCCTTACGTTACTTACTCGATCAAACCACCTCACACCACACATTGTCCTCAAACATCTCATTTCCAGCACATCCATCCTCCTGCGCACAACTCTATCCATAGCCCACGCCTCGCAACCATACAACATTGTTGGAACCACTATTCCTTCAAACATACCCATATTTGCTTTCCGAGATAACGTTCTCGACTTCCACACATTCTTCAAGGCTCCCAGAATTTTCGCCCCCTCCCCCACCCTATGATCCACTTCCGCTTCCATGGTTCCATCCGCTGCCAGATCCACTCCCAGATATCTAAAACACTTCACTTCCTCCAGTTTTTGTCCATTCAAACTCACCTCCCAATTGACTTGACACTCAACCCTACTGTACCTAGTAACCTTGCTCTTATTCACATTTACTCTTAACTTTCTTCTTTCACACACTTTACCAAACTCAGTCACCAGCTTCTGCAGTTTCTCACATGAATCAGTCACCAGCGCTGTATCATCAGCGAACAACAACTGACTCACTTCCCAAGCTCTCTCATCCCCAACAGACTTCATACTTGCCCCTCTTTCCAAAACTCTTGCAATCACCTCCCTAACAACCCCATCCATAAACAAATTAAACAACCATGGAGACATCACACACCCCTGCCGCAAACCTACATTCACTGAGAACCAATCACTTTCCTCTCTTCCTACACGTACACATGCCTTACATCCTCGATAAAAACTTTTCACTGCTTCTAACAACTTGCCTCCCACACCATATATTCTTAATAACTTCCACAGAGCATCTCTATCAACTCTTATCATATGCCTTCTCCAGAACCATAAATACTACATACAAATCCATTTGCTTTTCTAAGTATTTCTCACATACATTCTTCAAAGCAAACACCTGATCCACACATCCTCTACAACTTCTGAAACCACACTGCTCTTCCCCAATCTGATTCTCTGTACATGCCTTCACCCTCTCAATCAATACCCTCCCATATAATTTACCAGGAATACTCAACAAACTTATACCTCTGTAATTTGAGCACTCACTCTTATCCCCTTTGCCTTTGTACAATGGCACTATGCACGCATTCCGCCAATCCTCAGGCACCTCACCGTGAGTCATACGTACATTAAATAACCTTACCAACCAGTCAACAATACAGTCACCCCCTTTTTTTATTAAATTCCACTGCAATACCATCCAAACCTGCTGCCTTGCCGGCTTTCATCTTCCGCAAAGCTTTTACTACCTCTTCTCTGTTTACCAAATCATTTTCCCCAACCCTCTCACTTTGCACACCACCTCGACCAAAACACCCTATATCTGCCACTCTATCATCAAACACATTCAACAAACCTTCAAAATACTCACTCCATCTCCTTCTCACATCACCACTACTTGTTATCACCTCCCCATTTGCGCCCTTCACTGAAGTTCCCATTTGCTCCCTTGTCTTACGCACTTTATTTACCTCCTTCCAGAACATCTTTTTATTCTCCCTAAAATTTAATGATACTCTCTCACCCCAACTCTCATTTGCCCTTTTTTTCACCTCTTGCACCTTTCTCTTGACCCCCTGTCTCTTTCTTTTATACGTCTCCCACTCAACTGCATTTTTTCCCTGCAAAAATCGTCCAAATGCCTCTCTCTTCTCTTTCACTAATACTCTTACTTCTTCATCCCACCACTCACTACCCTTTCTAATCAACCCACCTCCCACTCTTCTCATGCCACAAGCATCTTTTGCGCAATCCATCACTGATTCCCTAAATACATCCCATTCCTCCCCCACTCCCCTTACTTCCATTGTTCTCACCTTTTTCCATTCTGTACTCAGTCTCTCCTGGTACTTCCTCACACAAGTCTCCTTCCCAAGCTCACTTACTCTCACCACCCTCTTCACCCCAACATTCACTCTTTTTTTTTGAAAACCCATACAAATCTTCACCTTAGCCTCCACAAGATAATGATCAGACATCCCTCCAGTTGCACCTCTCAGCACATTAACATCCAAAATTCTCTCTTTCGCGCGCCTGTCAAGTAACACATAATCCAATAACGCTCTCTGGCCATCTCTCCTACTTACATAAGTATACTTATATATATCTCGCTTTTTAAACCAGGTATTCCCAATCATCAGTCCTTTTTCAGCACATAAATCTACAAGCTCTTCACCATTTCCATTTACGACACTGAACACCCCATGTATACCAATTATTCCCTCAACTGCCACATTACTCACCTTTGCATTCAAAATCACCCATCACTATAACTCGGTCTCGTGCATCAAAACCACTAACACACTCATTCAGCTGCTCCCAAAACACTTGCCTCTCATGATCTTTCTTCTCATGCCCAGGTGCATATGCACCAATAATCACCCATCTCTCTCCATCAACTTTCAGTTTTACCCATATTAATCGAGAATTTACTTTCTTACATTCTATCACGTACTCCCACAACTCCTGTTTCAGGAGTACTGCTACTCCTTCCCTTGCTCTTGTCCTCTCACTAACCCCTGACTTTACTCCCAAGACATTCCCAAACCACTCTTCCCCTTCACCCTTGAGCTTCGTTTCACTCAGAGCCAAAACATACAGGTTCCTTTCCTCAAACATACTACCTATCTCTCCTTTTTTCACATCTTGGTTACATCCACACACTTTTTAATTTTCCAAAAGAAGGAACAGAGAACGAGGCCAGGTAAGGATATTCCTTCAGAGGCCCAGTCTTCTGTTCTTAACGCTACCTTGCTAATTCGGGAAATGGCGAATAATTTGAAAGAAAAAGAAAAGAAAATATATATATCAATATATATATATATATATATATATATATATATATATATATATATATATATATATATATATATACATATATATATATATATATATATATATATATATATATATATATATATATATATATATATATATATATATATCATCTCTGGGGATAGGGGAGAGAGAATATTTCCCACATATCCCTGCATGTCGTAGAAGACGGCTAAAAGGGGAGGGAACGGGGGGCTGGAAATCCTCCCCTCTCGTTTTTTTTTAAATTTTCCAAAAGAAGGAACAGAGAACGAGGCCAGGTGAGGATATTCCCTCGGAGGCCCAGTCCTCTGTTCTTAACGCGACCTTGCTAACGCGGGAAATGGCGAATAGTATGAAAGATATATATATGTATATATATATATATATATATATATATATATATATATATATATATATATATATATATATATATGTATATATATATATATATATATATATATATATATATATATATATATATATATATATATATATATATACATATATATACATATATATATATATATATATATATATATATATATATATATATATATATATATATATATATATATATATATTTTTTTTTTTTTTTTTTTTATACTTTGTCGCTGTCTCCCGCGTTTGCGAGGTAGCGCAAGGAAACAGACGAAAGAAATGGCCCAACCCCCCCCCATACACATGTACATACACACGTCCACACACGCAAATATACATACCTACACAGCTTTCCATGGTTTACCCCGGACGCTTCACATGCCTTGATTCAATCCAATGACAGCACGTCAACCCTTGTATACCACATCGCTCCAATTCACTCTATTCCTTGCCCTCCTTTCACCCTCCTGCATGTTCAGGCCCCGATCACACAAAATCCTTTTCACTCCATCTTTCCACCTCCAATTTGGTCTCCCTCTTCTCCTCGTTCCCTCCACCTCCGACACATATATCCTCTTGGTCAATCTTTCCTCACTCATTCTCTCCATGTGCCCAAACCATTTCAAAACACCCTCTTCTGCTCTCTCAACCACGCTCTTTTTATTTCCACACATCTCTCTTACCCTTACGTTACTTACTCGATGAAACCACCTCACACCACACATTGTCCTCAAACATCTCATTTCCAGCACATCCATCCTCCTGCGCACAACTCTATCCATAGCCCACGCCTCGCAACCATACAACATTGTTGGAACTACTATTCCTTCAAACATACCCATTTTTGCTTTCCGGGATAATGTTCTCGACTTCCACACATTTTTCAAGGCTCCCAAAATTTTCGCCCCCTCCCCCACCCTATGAACCACTTCCGCTTCCATGGTTCCATCCGCTGACAGATCCACTCCCAGATATCTAAAACACTTCACTTCCTCCAGTTTTTCACCATTCAAACTCACCTCCCAATTATATATATTATATATATATATATGAAGAAGTAAGATTATTAGTGAAAGAGAAGAGAGAGGCATTTGGACGATTTTTACAGGGAAAAATACAAATGACTGGGAGATGTGTAAAACAAAGAGGCAGGAGGTCAAGAGAAAGGTGCAAGAGGTGAAAAAGAGGGCAAATGAGAGTTGGGGTGAGAGAGTATCATTAAATTTTAGGGAGAATAAAAAGATGTTTTGGAAGGAGGTAAATAAAGTGCTAAGACAAGGGAGCAAATGGGAACTTCAGTGAAGGAGGCTAATGGGGAGGTGATAACAAGTAGTGGTGATGTGAGAAGGAAATGGAGTGAGTATTTTGAAGGTTTGTTGAATGTGTTTGATGATAGAGTGGCAGATATAGAGTGTTTTGGTCGAGGTGGTGTGCAAAATGAGAGGGTTAGGGATAATGTTTTGGTAAACAGAGAAGAGGTACTAAAATCTTTGCGGAAGATGAAAGCCGGCAAGGCAGCAGGTTCGGATGGTATTGCAGCGGAATTCATTAAAAAAGGGGGTGACTGTATTGTTGACTGGTTGATAAGGTTATTTAATGTATGTATGATTCATGGTGAGGTGCCGGAGGATTGGCGGAATGCGTGCATAGTGCCATTGTACAAAGGCAAAGGGGATTAGAGTGAGTGTTCAAATTGCAGAGGTATAAGTTTGTTGAGAATTTCTGGGAAATTATATGGGAGGGTATTAATTGAGAGGGTGAAGGCATGTACGGAGCATCAGATTGGGGACGAGCAGTGTGGTTTCAGAAGTGGTAGAGGGAGTGTGGATCAGGTGTTTGCTTTGAAGAATGTATGTGAGAAATACTTAGAAAAGCAAATGGATTTGTATGTAGCATTTATGGATCTGGAGAAGGCATATGATAGAGTTGATAGAGATGCTCTGTGGAAGGTATTAAGAATATATGGTGTGGGAGGCAAGTTGTTAGAAGCAGTGAAAAGTTTTTATCGAGGATGTAAGGCATGTGTACGTGTAGGAAGAGAGGAAAGTCATTGGTTCTCAGTGAATATAGGTTTGCGGCAGGGGTGTGTGGTGTCTCCATGGTTGTTTAATTTGTTTATGGATGGGGTTGTTAGGAAGGTGAATGCAAGAGTTTTGGAAAGAGGGGCAAGTATGCAGTCTATTGTGGATGAGAGAGCTTGGGAAGTGAGTCAGTTGTTGTTCGCTGATGATACAGCGCTGGTGGCTGATTCATGTGAGAAACTGCAGAAGCTGGTGACTGAGTTTGGTAAAGTGTGTGAAAGAAGAAAGTTAAGAGTAAATGTGAATAAGAGCAAGGCTATTAGGTACAGTAGGGTTGAGGGTCAAGGCAATTGGGAGGTAAGTTTGAATGGAGAAAAACTGGAGGAAGTAAAGTGTTTTAGATATCTGGGAGTGGATCTGGTAGCGGATGGAACCATGGAAGCGGAAGTGAATCATAGGGTGGGGGAGGGAGAGAAAATTTTAGGAGCCTTGAAGAATGTTTGGAAGCCGAGAACATTATCTCGGAAAGCAAAAATGGGTATGTTTGTAGGAATAGTGGTTCCAACAATGTTGTATGGTTGCGAGGCGTGGGCTATGGATAGAGTTGTGCGCAGGAGGATGGATGTGCTGGAAATGAGATGTTTGAGGACAATATGTAGTGTGAGGTGGTTTGATCGAGTAAGTTATGTAAGGGTAGGAGAGATGTGTGGAAATAAAAACAGCGTGGTTGAGAGAGCAGAAGATGGTGCTTTGATATGGTTTGGTCACATGGAGAGAATGAGTGAGGAAAGATTGACCAAGAGTATATATGTGTCTGAGGTGGAGGGATCGTGGAGAAGCGGTAGACCAAATTGGAGGTGGAAAGATGGAGTGAAAAAGATTTTGAGTGATCGGGGCCTGAACATGCAGGAGGGTGAAAGGCGTGCAAGGAATAGAGTGATTTGGAACGATGTGGTATACCGGCGTCAACGTGCTGTCAATGGATTGAACCAGGGCATCTGAAGTGTCTGGGGTAAACAATGGAAGGTTATAATTTCATTGAACTGATAAATTTATGTATAAAAGACTGTGTATTTCAATTTAATGGAGATTATTTTGCTCAAAAATTTGGTATGGCAATGGATAGCCCTCTTTCACCTGTACTAAGTAATCTTTATATGGAATTTTTTGAAACAAAATTACTAAAGGATATCTTACCTTCTAATGCAATTTGGTTAGGTATGTAGATGATGTTCTTTGTGTTTGGCCAACAAATGAAAATTTACAAATATTTCTCCACTTACTTAACAATTTAGTACCTTCCATCAAATTTACTGTAGAAAATGAAAATAATGGTATGTTACCATTTTTAGATTGCATGATCCATAGACAAGGAAACAAGTTTAAGTTTAGCATATACAGAAAACCCACCAATGTATTCTCATATATACATTATTACTCATCTCACCATGATAGAGTTAAATTATCATCATTTCAATCTATGTTCCTAAGGGCATTACGTATTTGCGGTCCAGAGTTTATTGATGATGAGTTTGAGAAGATATATTCTATTGGATCTAAGTTAACGTACCCTAGATCTTTCATTGATAAATCCCTTAAGTTAGCAAAGAAATCATTTTATAGAGTTGAGCCCAAACCTCCCATTGACACCAAGAATCTTTTAGTTCTCCCCTTTAATAATAATTTCACTTTGCGTCCCATGTTGCTTAAATCCTGTAATGTAAATGTTGCCTTTAGCAACAATAATGCTATAAAGAATATCTTAATCAGGAATTCACCTCTATAAAGTTCCTTGTGGAAACTGTGATAAATTTTATGTTGGTCAGACTGTTAAGGATCTTTCTGTTAGACTTAAGCAACATAAATATAGTATAAGAACGGGACAAGAATCAAATGCCTTCTTTAATCATGTTAAAAACTATGATCATTGTATTGACTGGAGTAATGCCATCTCAGTTGTTAACTCTAACTCTATTACCAAGAGAAATATCATTGAATCTTCTATTATTAAATACACAAAGAATTATAATCTTAATATTAGTGATGGTCTGTACAAATTAGATAACTTTATTGTTGATAAGATTTGTAAAATGATAAGTTTATGAACGCTCGTTATATGTTTTGGACAATCATAATGTTTACCAAATGGAGTCCTAGCTTCGTCTGACTGCTATCAACTGACCGTTATATTTCTCTCTTGTGTCTCCCCTGATCTGATGATGTGATTATTACACGAGAGTGCACTTGGGAACTTTTCGTGTTTCATTTTCCCCGTGGACTCATAGGAATATATTTTTTTTTTTTGCTTTGTCGCTGTCTCCCGCGTTTGCGAGGTAGCGCAAGGAAACAGACGAAAGAAATGGCCCAACCCACCCCAATACACATGTATATACATACGTCCACACACGCAAATATACATACCTACACAGCTTTCCATGGTTTACCTCAGACGCTTCACATGCCCTGATTCAATCCACTGACAGCACGTCAACCCCGGTATACCACATCGATCCAATTCACTCTATTCCTTGCCCTCCTTTCACCCTCCTGCATGTTCAGGCCCCGATCACACAAAATCTTTTTCACTCCATCTTTCCACCTCCAATTTAGTCTCCCTCTTCTCCTCGTTCCCTCCACCTCCGACACATATATCCTCTTGGTCAATCTTTCCTCACTCATTCTCTCCATGTGCCCAAACCATTTCAAAACACCCTCTTCTGCTCTCTCAACCACGCTCTTTTTATTTCCACACATCTCTCTTACCCTTACGTTACTTACTCGATCAAACCACCTCACACCACACATTGTCCTCAAACATCTCATTTCCAGCACATCCATCCTCATGCGCACAACTCTATCCATAGCCCACGCCTCGCAACCATACAACATTGTTGGAACCACTATTCCTTCAAACATAGCCATTTTTGCTTTCCGAGATAATGTTCTCGACTTCCACACATTCTTCAAGGCTCCCAGAATTTTAGCCCCCTCCCCCACCCTATGATCCACTTCCGCTTCCATGGTTCCATCCGCTGCCAGATCCACTCCCAGATATCTAAAACACTTCACTTCCTCCAGTTTTTCTCCATTCAAACTCACCTCCCAACTGACTTGACCCTCAACCCTACTGTACCTAATAACCTTGCTCTTATTCACATTTACTCTTAACTTTCTTCTTTCACACACTTTACCAAACTCAGTCACCAGCTTCTGCAGTTTCTCACATGAATCAACCACCAGCGCTGTATCATCAGCGAACAACAACTGACTCACTTCCCAAGCTCTCTCATCCCCAACAGACTTCATACTTGCCCCTCTTTCCAAAACTCTTGCATTCACCTCCCTAACAACCCCATTCATAAACAAATTAAACAACCATGGAGACATCACACACCCCTGCCGCAAACCTACATTCACTGAGAACCAATCACTTTCCTCTCTTCCTACACGTACACATGCCTTACATCCTCGATAAAAACTTTTCACTGCTTCTAACAACTTGCCTCCCACACCATATATTCTTAATACCTTCCACAGAGCATCTCTATCAACTCTATCATATGCCTTCTTCAGATCCATAAATGCTACATACAAATCCATTTGCTTTTCTAAGTATTTCTCACATACATTCTTCAAAGCAAACACCTCATCCACACATCCTCTACCACTTCTGAAACCATAGGGATATATATGTAGATAAATTCCACTGCTATTGCAGTGGAATTTATTAAAAAAGGGGGTGACTGTATTATTGACTGGTTGGTAAGGTTATTTAATGTATGTATGACTCATGGTGAGGTGCCTGAGGATTGGCGGAATGCGTGCATAGTGCCATTGTAAAAGGCAAAGGGGATAAGAGTGAGTGCTCAAATTACAGAGGTATAAGTTTGTTGAGTATTCCTGGTAAATTATATGGGAGGGTATTGATTGAGAGGGTGAAGGCATGTACAGAGCATCAAATTGGGGAAGAGCAGTGTGGTTTCAGAAGTGGTAGAGGATGTGTGGATCAGGTGTTTGCTTTGAAGAATGTATGTGAGAAATACTTAGAAAAGCAAATGGATTTGTATGTAGCATTTATGGATCTGAAGAAGGCATATGATAGAGTTGATAGAGATGCTCTGTGGAAGGTATTAAGAATATATGGTGTGGGAGGTAAGTTGTTAGAAGCAGTGAAAACTTTTTATCGAGGACGTAAGGCATGTGTACGTGTAGGAAGAGAGGAAAGTGATTGGTTCTCGGTGAATGTAGGTTTGCGGCAGGGGTGTGTGATGTCTCCATGGTTGTTTAATTTGTTTATGGATGGGGTTGTTAGGGAGGTGAATGCAAGAGTTTTGGAAAGAGGGGCAAGTATGAAGTCTGTTGGGGATGAGAGAGCTTGGGAAGTGAGTCAGTTGTTGTTCGTTGATGATACAGCGCTGGTGGCTGATTCATGTGAGAAACTGCAGAAGCTGGTGACTGAGTTTGGTAAAGTGTGTGAAAGAAGAAAGTTAAGAGTAAATGTGAATAAGAGCAAGGTTATTAGGTATAGTAGGGTTGTGGGTCAAGTCAATTGGGAGGTAAGTTTGAATGGAGAAAAACTGGAGGAAGTAAAGTGTTTTAGATATCTGTGAGTGGATCTGACAGCAGATGGAACCATTAAAGCGGAAGTGGATCATAGGGTGGGGGAGGGGGCTAAAATTCTGGGAGCCTTGAAGAATGTGTGGAAGTCGAGAACATTATCTCGGAAAGGAAAAATGGGTATGTTTGAAGGAATAGTGGTTCCAACAATGTTGTGTGGTTGCGAGGCGTTGGCTATGGATAGAGTTATGCGCAGGAGGATGGATGTGCTGGAAATGAGATGTTTGAGGACAATGTGTGGTGTGAGGTGGTTTGATCGAGTAAGTAATGTAAGGGTAAGAGAGATGTGTGGAAATAAAAAGAGCGTGGTTGAGAGAGCAGAAGAGGGTGTTTTGAAATGGTTTGGGCACATGGAGAGAATGAGTGAGGAAAGATTGACCAAGAGGATATATGTGTCGGAGGTGGAGGGAACGAGGAGAAGAGGGAGACCAAATTGGAGGTGGAAAGATGGAGTGAAAAAGATTTTGTGTGATCGGGGCCTGAACATGCAGGAGGGTGAAAGGAGGGCAAGGAATAGAGTGAATTGGATCGATGTGGTATACCGGGGTTGACGTGCTGTCAGTGGATTGAATCAGGGCATGTGAAGCGTCTGGGGTAAACCATGGAAAGCTGTGTAGGTATGTATATTTGCGTGTGTGGACGTATGTATATACATGTGTACTGGGGTGGGTTGGGCCATTTCTTTCGTCTGTTTCCTTGCGCTACCTCGCAAACGCAGGAGACAGCGACAAAGCAAAATGAAAAAAAAAATAATAATGATAATATATATATATATGGGAGCGGGTGGCTGGAAATCCTCCCCTCTCGTTTTTAGTTTTCCTAAAGAAGGAACAGAGGAGGGGGCCAAGTGAGGATATTACCTGAAAAGCTCAGCCCTCCGTTCTTAACGCTACCTCGCTAACGCGGGAAATGGCGAATAGTATAAATTATATATATATATATATATATATATATATATATATATATATATATATATATATATATATATATATATATATACATATATATATATATATATATATATATATATATATATATATATATATATATATATATATATATATATATATATATATGTATATATATATATATATATATATATATATGTGTTGATTATTCCTTTACTTATCTATATTTATTTCACATAATCGTTTTTTCCCGCGTTAGCGAGCTAGCGCCAGGAAACAAACGAAGAATGGCCCATCCGCTCATACACACACACACACACACACACATATATATATATATATATATACATACATAAACGCCAATATACGTATATACACATACATATACATACACACACAAGACATATATACGCATGACATATTTATTCTTCCTTGCCCTCGTCCATTCCTGGCGCTACCCCTACCCACAGCAAACAGCATCGCTGTTACAGGCAAGGGGTTGACCAAATTAGAGATGGAAGCATGGAGTGCAAAAAACATTCGTGAATGACCGGGGCCTGAACATGGAAGGCGAAAGGCGTGCACGGATTGAATTGAATTGGAACGATGTGATGTGCAGGGGACGACGTGCTGTCAAAGAACTGAACCAGGGATGTGAAGCGGACGAGAAAAAAACAAATAAAGCTCTCTGGGGCTTGTTTGTAGATAAGGAGCTGTGATTTCGGTGCATTGCACATGACAGCTGGTGACTAATTAAGAACGAATGTGGCTCTTTCTTGTTTGTTTCTAGTGCTACCTTGTTAGTGAGGAATCAGCGAACGAGCATGAAAAAATGTATGCCTCTCTCTCTCTCTCTCTCTCTCTCTCTCTCTCTCTCTCTCTCTCTCTCTCTCTCTCTCTCTCTCTCTCTCTCTCTCTCTCTCTCTCTCTCATCTATCTATCTATCTATCTATCTATCTGTCTATATATATATCTTTTTTCCTTCATTATTATTATACCTATTTGCACTGAAACCACAGTTTCCACATCCAGGCCCCACAAAACTTTCCATGGTTTATTACCCCAGACGCTTCACATGCCCTAGTTCAATTCCCTGACAGCATGTCGACCCAGGTATACCACATCGTTCCAATTCACTCTGTTCCTTGCACGCCTTTCACCCTTCCGTATGTTCAGGCCCCGATCGCTCAAAATCTTTTTCATTCCATCCTTCCACCTCAAATTTGGTCTCCCACTTCTTGTTCCCTCCACCTCTAACACATATATCCTCTTTGTCAATATTTCCTCGCTCATTCGCTCCACGTGACCAAAACATTTCAATACACCCTCTTTTGCGTTCTCAACCACACTCTTTTTATAACCACACATCTGTCTTACACTTTCATTACTTACTCAATCACCTCACACCACATATTGTCCTCAAACATTTCATTTCCAACACATCCATCCTCCTCCGTACAACCCTGTCTGTAGACCATGCCTCGCAACCATATACGATTTTTGGAACAGCTATTCCTTCAAAAATACCCATTTTTGCTCTCCGCGATAACGTTCTCGCCTTCCACACATTCTTCAACTCTCCCAGAACCTCCCCCACCCTGTGACTCACTTCCGCTTCTATGGTTCCATCTGCTGCTAAATCCACTCACAGATATCTAAAACACTTCACTTTCTCCATTTTTTCTCCATTCAAACTTACCTCCCAATTTACTTGTTCCTCAACCCTACTGAACCTAATAACCTTGCTCTTATTCATATTTACTCTGTTTTCTTCTTTCACACATTTTATCAAACTTCTGCAGTCTCTCACACGAATCAGCCATCAGCGCTGTATCATCAGCTAACAACAACTGACTCACTTCCCAAGCCCTCTCATCCACAACAGACTGCATACTTACCCCTCTCTCCAAAACTCTTGCATTTACCTCCCTAAGAACCGCATCCATAAACAGATTAAACAACCATGGAGACATCACACACCCTTGCCGCAAAGCGACACTTACTGGAAACAAATCACTTTCCTTTCTTCCTACTCGTACACATGCCTTACATCCTTGATAAAAACATTTCACTGCTTCTATCAGCTTACCTCCCACACCGTATGCTCTTCATACCTTCCACAGAGCATCTCTATCAACTCTATGATATGCCTACTTTAGACCCATAAAGGCTACATGCAGATCCATCTGTTTTTCTGAGTATTTCTCACATACATTCTTCAAAGCAAACACCTGATCCACACATCCTCTACCACTTCTGAAACCACACTTCTCTTCCCGTTTGATGCTCGGTACATGATTTTACCCTCTCAGTAAATACCTTCCCAGATAATTTCCTAAAAATACTCAACAAACTTATGTCTTTGTAATTTGAACACTCACCTTTATCCCTTTGTCTTTATACAATGGCATTGTGGATGCATTTCGCCAATCCTCAGGCACTCCACCATGATCCATATATACATTGAATGTCCTCACCAGCCAATCAACAGCACAGTCACCCCCATCTTTTATATATATATATATATATATATATATATATATATATATATATATATATATATATATATATATATATATATATATTCTTTCTTTCAAACTATTCGTCATTTCCCGTATTAGCGAGGTAGCGTTAACAACAGAGGGCTGGGCCTTTCAGGGAATATCGTCACCTGGCCCCCTTCTCCGTTCCTTCTTTTGGAAAATTGAAAAAAAAACGAGAGGGGAGGATTTCCAGCCCCCCGGTCCCTCCCCTTTTAGTCGCCTTCTACGACACGCAGGGAATACGTGGGAAGTATTCTTTCTCTCCTATCCCCAGGGATAATATATATATATATATATATATATATATATATATATATATATATATATATATATATATATATATATATATATATATAAGTGATTGGTTCTCAGTGAATGTAGGTTTGCGGCAGGGGTGTGTGATGTTTCCATGGTTGTTTAATTTGTTTATGGATGGGGTTCTTAGGGACGTGAATGCAAGAGTTTTGGAAAGAGGGGCAAGTATGCAGTCTTTCAGGGATGAGAGAGCTTGGGAAGTGAGTCATTTGTTCGCTGATGATACAGTGCTGGTGGCTGATTCATGTGAGAAACTGCAGAAGCTGGTGACTGAGTTTGGTAAAGTGTGTGAAAGAAGAAAGTTAAGAATAAATGTGAATAAGAGCAAGGTTATTAGGTACAGTAGGGTTGAGGGTCAAGTCAATTGGGAGGTGAGTTTGAATGGAGAAAAACTGGAGGAAGTGAAGTGTTTTAGATATCTGGGAATGGATCTGGCAGCGGATTGAATCATGGAAGCGGAAGTGAATCATAGGGTGGGGGAGGGGGCGAAAATCCTGGGAGCCTTGAAGAATGCGTGGAAGTCGAGAACATTATCTCGGAAAGCAAAAATGGGTATGTTTGAAGGAATAGTGGTTCCAACAATGTTGTATGGTTTCTAGGCGTGGGCTATGGATAGAGTTGTGCGCAGGAGGATGGATGTGCTGGAAATGAGATGTTTGAAGACAATATGTGGTGTGAGGTGGTTTGATCGAGTAAGTAATGTAAGGGTAAGAGAGATGTGTGGAAATAAAAGAGCGTGGTTGAGAGAGCAGAAGAGGGTGTTTTGAAATGGTTTGGGCACATGGAGAGAATGAGTGAGGAAAGATTGACCAAGAGGATATATGTGTCGGAGGTGGGGGGAACGAGAAGTGGGAGACCAAATTGGAGGTGGAAAGATGGAGTGAAAAAGATTTTGAGTGATCGGGGCCTGAACATGCAGGAGGGTGAAAGGCGTGCAAGGAATAGAGTGAATTGGATCGATGTGGTATACCGGGGTCGACGTGCTGTCAATGGATTGAATCAGGGCATGTGAAGCGTCTGGGGTAAACCATGGAAAGTTCTGTGGGGCCTGGATGTGGAAAGGGAGATGTGGTTTCGTTGCATTATTACATGACAGCTAGAGACTGAGTGTGAAAGAATGGGGCTTTTGTTGTCTTTTCCTAGCGCTACCTCGCACACATGAGGGGGAGGGGGATGTTATTCCATGTGTGGCGAGGTGGCGATGGGAATGAATAAAGGCAGACAGTGTGAATTGTGTGCATGTGTATATATGTATGTGTCTGTGTGTGTATATATATGTGTACATTGAGATGTATGGGTATGTATATTTG
>NC_092237.1:21644778-21822278 GCF_036320965.1 Panulirus ornatus | reverse complement strand
AGAGCATCTCTATCAACTCTATCATATGCCTTCTCCAGATCCATAAATGCTACATACAAATCCATTTGCTTTTCTAAGTATTTCTCACATACATTCTTCAAAGCAAACACCTGATCCACACATCCTCTACCACTTCTGAAACCATACTGCTCTTCCCCAACCTGATGCTCTGTACATGCCTTCACCCTCTCAATCAATACCCTCCCATATAGTTTACCAGGAATACTTAACAAACTTATACCTCTGAAATTTGAGCACTCACTCTTATCCCCTTTGCCTTTGTACAATGGCACTATGCACGTATTCCGCCAATCCTCAGGCACCTCACCATGAGTCATACATACACTAAATAACCTTACCAACCAGTCAATAATACAGTCACCCCCTTGTTTAATAAATTCCACTGCAATACCATCCAAACCCGCTGCCTTGCCGGCTTTCATCTTCCGCAAACTTTTACTACCTCTTCTCTGTTTACCAAATCATTTTCCCTAACCCTCTCACATTGCACACCACCTCGACCAAAACACCCTATATCTGCCACTCTATCATCAAACACATTCAACAAACCTTCAAAATACTCACTCCATCTCTTTCTCACATCACCACTACTTGTTATCACCTCCCCATTTGCGCCCTTCACTGAAGTTCCCATTTGCTCCCTTGTCTTACGCACTTTATTTACCTCCTTCCAGAACATCTTTTTATTCTCCCTAAAATTTAATGATACTCTCTCACCCCAACTATTATTTGCCCTCTTTTTCACCTCTTGCACCTTACTCTTGACCTCCTGTCTCTTTCTTTTATACATCTCCCACTCAATTGCATTTTTTCCCTGCAAAAATCGTCCAAATGCCTCTCTCTTCTCTTTCACTAATAATCTTACTTCTTCATCCCACCACTCACTACCCTTTCTAATCAACCCACCTCCCACTCTTCTCATGCCACAAGCATCTTTTGCACAATCCATCACTGATTCCCTAAATACATCCCATTCCTCCCCCACTCCCCTTACTTCCATTGTTCTCACCTTTTTCCATTCTCTACTCAGTCTCTCCTGGTACTTCCTCACACAAGTCTCCTTCCCAAGCTCACTTACTCTCACCACCCTCTTCACCAGAACATTCACTCTTCTTTTCTGAAAACCCATGCAAATCTTCACCTTAACCACCACAAGATAGTGATCAGACATCCCTCCAGTTGCACCTCTCAGCACATTAACATCCAAAAGTCTCTCTTTCGCGCGCCTGTCAATTAACAAGTAATCCAATAACGCTCTCTGGCCATCTCTCCTACTTACACACGTATACTTATGTATATCTCGCTTTTTAAACCAGGTATTCCTAATCAGCAGTCCTTTTTCAGCACATGAATCTACAAGCTCCTCACCATTTCCATTTACAACACTGAACACCCCATGTATACCAATCATTCCCTCAACTGCCACATTACTCACCTTTGCATTCAAATCATCCATCACTCTAACCTGGTCTCGTGCATCAAAACCACTAACACACTCATTCAGCTGCTCCCAAAACACTTGCCTCTCATGATCTTTTTTCTCATGCCCAGGTGCATATGCACCAATAATCACACATCTCTCTCCATCAACTTTCAGTTTTACCCATATTAATCGAGAATTTACTTTCTTACATTCTATCACATACTCCCACAACTCCTGTTTCAGGAGTACTGCTACTCCTTCCCTTGCTCTTGTCCTCTCACTAACCCCTGACTTTACTCCCAAGACATTCCCAAACCACTCTTCCCCTTTACCCTTGAGCTTCGTTTCATTCAGAGCCAAAACATCCAGGTTCCTTTCCTCAAACATACTACCTATCTCTCCTTTTTTCACATCTTGGTTACATCCACACACATTTAGACACCCCAGTCTGAGCCTTCGAGGAGGATGAGCACTCCCCGCGTGACTCCTTCTTCTGTTTCCCATTTTTAGAAAGTTAAAAAATACAAGGAGGGGAAGATTTCTGGGCCCCCGCTCCCGTCCCCTCTAGTCGCCTTCTACGACACGCGAGGAATGCGTGGGAAGTATTCTTTCACCCCTATCCCCAGGGATAATATACATATATATGCATATATATATATATATATATATATATATATATATATATATATATATATATATATATATATATATATATATATTGACCCCACAGGTTAGAAAGAATATGAAAAAAATGTTGACAGGTTAGAATCACAGTTGGCTGAAAAGAATAAAAAAAGGTTACAGTGTGAAAAAGTTTCGATAAGACGCTCCACCTCCTCTGAAAATGAACTTGTTACGGCTTCCTGGGGAAGAAATTGGGAAAAAAATTGTGCGACCAATAATGAAATAGAAAATGGGTGATGGTGGAGGGTTGTATGTTTCTTTTCCAAAATCGTCAGAGATCAACTAGGGTCTCTGTGTCACTTCTGAATATTTTTTTCTAATGTGTTTATGTGTGTGTGTGTGTGTGTGTGTGTGTGTATGTGTGTGTGTGTTTGTGTGTGTGTGTGTGTCTTTCTGTGTGTATGTGTGTGTTTGTGTGTGTGTGTGTGTGTATGTTTGTGTGTGTGTGTGTGTGTGTGTGTGTGTGTGTGTGTGTGTGTGTGTGTGTACTTGAAAACTTAAAAGTCCGTAACCAGTTCATCCACGCCAATATCTTTTCTGCAGTGGGCAGGTTGACGGTCTCTAGCCGTACCCTGCAATGTAGCTCTCTTAATTATGGTACCGTACCCCCCCCATCCCTCACCACCCACCCCACCCCACCTCACCTCACCTGTGGACCCTCTCTACATATGTTCTTTGTGGTTCTTTAAGCACGATGACCAAACTTGAGAAGCACATTCTAGTTTTAACCTAATGTAGGTTGTGAACACCAAGCTGAATGTATCCTTATTTGCGTATATGAATGCAGTATTGATATTTGCTAGAAGACAACTTCTCTCCTTTACTTTTCTCCGAGGGATGGACTTTGACGACAGGTTCGAGACAAAGTCGACTTGCAAGTCTCTCTCGCACTGCGGGTCCTGCAGCTTATTTTCTGGCAGATAATATTCATGTCGACGTCTTCTAACGTTGCATCGCTTCCTCATTTCTTCTCCTTGGGTGAAATTCATCACCCCTGAAAATATCAGACCAACTTTAGTTGTATGTTGATTGCAATATTTCTCGTTTTTTGTTTCCTTCATAACCCTGGCATCATCTGCAACTATACTGAGATAGCAGTCGCATTCTTCTAGCAGATCATTCACCTAGTCAAGGAGAGTGGCACGCCACTGGTAACCCTAACCCATTTCGAGAAGGTTCCTCGGGTATCGGTCATTTGTTCCACACCTCCGAGATAATCGAATCCATCTAAGTTTTCCCCTTGATCATGCCTGAAGATACAACCTCTTTTACAGACTTTTATGCGGTACAGTGTTAAATGCTCTCTGGCAGTCGAGATACAGACGATCCGCCCAACCTTCTCTTTCGTCTAAAACGTAGTTCACTCTCTCGTAGAAACTAAAGAGGTTTGTTACGCATGACCTCCTTTTCCTGAAATCTTGTTGTCTCCCTTTTTTTTCTCTCTCTGCGAGATTGGAAACACAAAGCTCTCTTAAGATGATTAAAGTGTTTATAGGAAAGGGGTGAACTAAGACTGAGATCAGGTAATTTTCTCAAGTTAGTGATGGTTTCCTCAGTGGGGACTCTGGTAAATAGGAAAGTCACATCAAACTAATGAGTTTATGTTCAAGGAAACTGAAGCAACCATCACTTACTTAGGAAGGAAATTAACTTCTCAGTCTCAGCTTACACCTACCCATAAACACTTTCATTGACTTAATAGAAATTTGTGTTTCCAATAATGTTTTCCAAGATTCTGAAAGTAATTTCTAGAGACAGAAATTTGGTCTAGCAATGGGAAATCCCTTTAGTCCCATTTTCAGTAACTTATTCATGGAATGCTTTAAGAATGAGATTCTAACTTCAATCGGTAACCATCCAAAAATCTGACTTAGATATGTTGATGATGTGTGGTCTTTGTGGCCATCTTCCCAAGATTATGATATTTTCTTTAATGAAATAAACAACATTCACGCCACCATCAGATTCAAGACTGAATGGGAAAAGTAAGGCAAACTGTCGTGGCTTGACATGAGGGTTGCTATCGAATATGATCACTTTTCCTGCAAGATCTATAGGAAGCCTACCAAAGCTGAGAGCTACGTTCATTATGTTTCAGTACATGATCATTCTCTTAAAATAACTGTAGCTATGTCTATGATTTTAAAGGCATTACGTATATAGGATGCCATAAGTCTATAAGATGAATGTAGCCATAAAAGGTGTACGTTTAGGCGGTTATGTCATCCCTAGTGGTTTGCGAACAAGGGTCACCGGAAAGCCAGGAAGATATTTCATACATCTAGTAAAAAAAAGTGTAGAAAAAGATGGTAGACCTAATGTTTGGTTTCGCCTTACTCTCCTACTTTAACTAATGTAATACAGGTACTAAAATCAGTGTTTGTAATGTTGCCTTCCTATATAATAACACTATCAATAAGACCCTAATTAAAAGTAGGCCAAATTATCTGAAAATTAGGAGTTTTTACATCGTTAAATTTAAGGCACGTGAAGGTGTATATATTGGCCAGACAGGTAAATCAGAAAGTGAGAGATGCTATTGGCAATGTCATTCAGTATGCAGAGGTGACCCCAGTGATGCCGTTTTTAAACATTGGCAAAATCGATCACCTTGTAGAACTTAACAACCTAGACACATTGTACTTCTCATTGAATTATGCTGCTCGTAATGTCATTGATTCTGTCATAATTGCTAAAATTGATAACTTTAATGTATCGCCAGGTAACTTTAAAGCACACCCTATTATCAGCCAAATAATTATGAAAAAATTATGACAAGATAACATGGGAACAGTAGCTGAACACGCACCCCACTACCCAGGCACATCACCGTGGACCACACAAAGCTCCCTTAACCACAGGGCATCCGCCACTTTCACCTTAACGGCCAGGTCAGTGTATACTCTGGCATGGCGGTAGCAGGATGTACAGGCCTTTGTGCTGGTGTTGGGAATTGAAATAAGAAATGTTCTACCTGATAAAGCGGATTGTTTCTTCGAAACATGTGTTGTGTGTTGTAAAGTATTAGTGAGGAGAATTATCTGAACTCCTACCAAAGTGTGATTTCACCTTCATCAGTATCATAACGAACAGTGTGATCCTTATATTTGATATATATATATATATATAGTTTTTTTTTTTTTTTTTTTTTATACCTCGTCGCTGTCTCCCGCGTTTGCGAGGTAGCGCAAGGAAACAGACGAAAGAAATGGCCCAACCCCCCCCATACACATGTACATACACACGTCCACACACGCAAATATACATACCTACACAGCTTTCCATGGTTTACCCCGGACGCTTCACATGCCTTGATTCAATCCACTGACAGCACGTCAACCCCTGTATACCACATCGCTCCAATTCACTCTATTCCTTGCCCTCCTTTCACCCTCCTGCATGTTCAGGCCCCGATCACACAAAATCCTTTTCACTCCATCTTTCCACCTCCAATTTGGTCTCCCTCTTCTCCTCGTTCCCTCCACCTCCGACACATATATCCTCTTGGTCAATCTTTCCTCACTCATTCTCTCCATGTGCCCAAACCATTTCAAAACACCCTCTTCTGCTCTCTCAACCACGCTCTTTTTATTTCAACACATCTCTCTTACCCTTACGTTACTTACTCGATCAAACCACCTCACACCACACATTGTCCTCAAACATCTCATTTCCAGCACATCCATCCTCCTGCGAACAACTCTATCCATAGCCCACGCCTCGCAACCATACAACATTGTTGGAACCACTATTCCTTCAAACATACCCATTTTTGCTTTCCGGGATAATGTTCTCGACTTCCACACATTTTTCAAGGCTCCCAAAATTTTCGCCCCCTCCCCCACCCTATGATCCACTTCCGCTTCCATGGTTCCATCCGCTGACAGATCCACTCCCAGATATATATATATATATATATATATATATATATATTTTTTTTTTTTTTTGTATATATATGTATGTATATATATATATTTATATATTTATTTATTTATTTATCTATTTATTATACTTTGTCGCTGTCTCCCGCGTTAGCTAGGTAGCGCAGGGAAACAGACGAAAGAATGGCCCAACCAACCCACATACTCATGTATATACATAAACGCCCACACACGCACATATACATACATATACATTTCAACATATACATACATATACATACAGACATATACATATATACACATGCATATATTCATACGTGCTGCCTTCATCTATTCCCGCCGCCACCCCGCCACACATCAAATGACACACCCCTCCCCCCACGTGCGCGCGAGGTAGCACTAGGAAACGGCAACAAAGGCTACATTCGTCCACACTCAGACTCTAGCTGTCATGTGTAATATACCGAAACCACAGCTCCCTTCCCATATCTAGGCCCCACAAAATTTTCCATGGTTTACACTAGACGCTTCGCATGCCTTGGTTCAATCCATTGACAGCACGTCGACCCTGGTATACCACATCGTTCCAATTCGTTCTGTTCCTTGCACGTCTTTCACCCTCCTCTATGTTAAGGCCCCGATTGCTCAAAATCTTTTTCACTCCATCCTTCTACCTCCAATTTGGTCTCCCATGTATCCTCATTCCCTCCACCTCTGACACATATATAATCTTTGTCAATCTTTCGTCTCTCATTCTCTCCATGTGACCAAACCATTTCAATACAACCTTTTCTCCTCTCTCAACCGCACTCTGCTTATTACTACACATCTCTCTTGCCCTTTCATTACTTACTCGATCAAACCACCTCACACCACATATTGTCCTCAGACATCTCATTTCCAACACATCCACCTTTCTCCGCACAACTCTATCTATCGCCCATGCCTCATAACCATAAAACATTGTTGGAACCACTATTCCTTCAAACATACCCGTTTTTGCTTTCCGTGATAAGGTTCTTTCCTTCCACACATTCTTCAACGCTCCCAGAACCTTCGCCCACTCCCCAACCCCGCGACTCACTTCCGCTTCCATGGTTCCATCCGCTGTCAAATCCACTCCCAGGTATCTAAAACACCACACTTCCTCAAGTTTTTCTCCACTCAAACTCACCTCTCAAGTGACTTAGCCCTTAACCCTACTGAAGCTAATAACCTTGTTCTTATTCACATTTACTCTCAGTTTTCTTCTTTCACACACTTTACTCAGTCACCAGCTTCTGCAGTTTCTCACCCGAATCAACCACCAGCGCTGCATCATCAGCGAACAACAAATGCCTCACTTCCCAAGCCCTCTCATCACCAATAGACTGCATACTTGCCTCTCTCTCTCCAAAACTCTTGCATTCACCTCCCTAACAGCCCCATCCGTAAACAAACGCACCCCTGCCGCAAACCGACATTCACTGAGAACCAATCACTTTCCTCTCTTCTTACTCGTAAACATACCTTACACCCTAGATAAATGCTTTTCACTGCTTCTAGCAACTTACCTCCCGCACCATATACTCTTAATACCTTCCACAGAGCATCTCTATCAACTCTGCCATATGCCCTCTCCAGATCCATAAATGCTACATATAAATCTCTCTGTTTTTCTAAGTATTTCTCACATACATTCTTCAAAGCAAACACCTGATCCACACATCCTCTACCACTTCTGAACCACACTGTTCCTCCCCAATCTGATGCTCTGTACATGCCTTGACCCTCTCAATGAATACCCTCCCATATGATTTCCGAGGAATACTCAACAAACTTAAACCACCTTCATCCCTTTTGCCTTTGTACAATGGCAATATACATGCATTCCGCCAATCCTCAGGCACTTCTCCATGAACCACACATATACTGAATATCCTCATCAACCAGTCAACAACTGTCACCCCCCTTTTTTTTTGATAAGCTCCACAGCAATACCATCCAAATCCGCCGCCTTCCCGGCTTTCATCTTCCGCAAAGCTTTCACTACCTCTACTCTGTTTACCAAATCATTCTTCCTGACCCTCTCACTTCGCACACCACTTCGACCAAAACACCCTATATCTGCCACTCTATCATCAAACACATTCAACAAACCTTCAAGATACTCACTCCATCTCCTTCTCACTTCACCACTACTTGTTATTACCTCTTTATTTGTCCCCTTCAACGATGTTCCCATTTGGTCTCTTGTCTTACGCACTTTATTTACCTCCTTCCAAGAAATCTTTATTTTCCCTAAAATTTGATGATACTCTCTCACCCCAACTCTCATTTGCCCTCTTATTCACGTCTTACACCTTTCTCTTGACCTCTTGCCTTTTTCTTTTATACATCTCCCAGTCATTTGCACTATTTCCCTGCAAAAATCGTCCAAATGACTCTCTCTTCTCTTTCACTAACAATCTTACTTCTTCATTGCACCCCTCGCTACCCTTTATAATCTGCCCACCTCCCACTTTTCTCATAACACAGGCATCTTTTGTGGAAGCAATCACTACTTTCCTAAATACATCCCATTTTTCCCCCACTCCCCTTGCGTCATTTGCTCTCGCCTTTTTCCATTCTGCACTCAATCTCCCCTTTTACTTCCTCACAAGTCTCCTTTCCAAGTGCACTTACTCTCACCACTCTCTTCACCCCAACATTCTCTCTGCTTTTCTGAAAACCTCTGCATATCTTCACCTTTGCCTCCACAAGAAAATGATCGGACATCCATCCAGTTGCCCCTCTCAGCACATTAACATCCAAAAGTCTCTCTTTCACGTGCCTATCAATTAACACGTAATCCAATAACGCTCTTTGCCCATCTCTCCTACTTACATACGTATACTTATGTATATATCTCTTTCTAAACCAGGTATTCCCTACCACCAGTCTTTATTTCAGCAAACAAATCTACAAGCTCTCCACCATTTTCATTTATAACACTGAACACCCCATGCACGCTAGTTATTTCCTCAACTGCCACATTACTCATCTTTGCATTCAAATCACCCAACACTATAACCCGGTCTCATGCATCAAAGCTAGCTAACACATTCACTCAGCTGCTCCCTAAACACTTGCCTGTCATGATCTTTCTTCTCATGGCAAGGTTCGTACGCACCAATAATCAGCCATCTCTCTCCATCTACTTTCATTTTTACCCATATCAATCTAGAGTTTACTTTCTTACACTCTATCACATACTCCCACCACTCCTGTTTCAGGAGTAGTGCTACTCCTTCCTTTGCTCTTGTCCTCTCAGCAACCCCCGACTTTCCTCCCAAGACATTCCTAAACCACTTTTCTCCTTTATCCTTGAGCTTCGTTTCACTCAGAGCCAAAACATCTAGGTTCCTTTCTTGAAACATACTACTTATCTCTCCTTTTTTTTCATCTTAATTACATCCACACACATTTAGACACCCCAGTCTGAGCCTTCGAGGAGGATGAGTGCTCTCTGCATGGCTTTTTCTTCTGTTTCCCCTTTTAGAAAATTAGAATACAAAGAGGTGAGGGTTTCTAGGCCCCCGTTCGCGTCCCCTTTAGTCGCCTTCTACGACACGCAGGAATGCCTAAGTAATCTTTCTCCCTTATCCCCGTATATATATATATATATATATATATATCTTTCTTTCTTTCTTTCTTTCAAAACTATTCGCCATTTCCCGCGTTAGTGAGGTAGCGTTAAGAACAGAGGACTGGGCCTTTGAGGGAATATCCTCACCTGGCCCCCTTCTCTGTTCCTTTTTTGGAAAATTAAAGACAAAAAAACGAGAGGGGAGGATTTCCAGCCCCCCGCTCCCTCCCCTTTTAGTCGCCTCCACCGATGTTACCATTTGTTTTCTTGTCTTACGCACTTTATTTACCTCCTTCCAAGTAATCTTTATTTTCCCTAAAATGTTTTGGACAATCACATGTTTACCAAATGGCGTCCTAGCTTCGTCTCTTCGATGTATATCAACTGAATGTCATATTTCTGTCTTGTGTCTCCCCTGATGATGTGATTATTACACGAAAGTGCACTTGGGAACTTTTCGTGTTTCATTTTCCCCGTGGACTCATAGGAATATCTTGATCACGCGCAAAATTGTGATCCTTTCCAATATATATATATATATATATATATATATATATATATATATATATATATATATATATATATATGTATATATATATATCCAATATATATATATATATATATATATATATATATATATATATATATATATATATATATATATATATATATATATATATCATTTCTTTGTACTTGTTTGCCGGTCTCCGCGTTAGCTCTGTGGATCCAGGAACACGAGAAACCATTCTCAAGCTGTCATGTGTGACGCACCGATGCCATACCTCTCTTTTAATAACCAGGTCCCACAGACCTTTCTGCTTTATATGTCCTGATCCAGTCCATTGACAACTCATGGCACCCTTTATGACTCAAACTCTCCGATTCACTCTATCCCTTGCACGCCTTTCATCCTCCCTCATGTTCAGGTATTTGCAACGACGTAAACCGATCGTAATTATACGTTTCACAGACAGATTCATTGCCAGTGGACCTGGCGAGGCAAGTGCTGGAGTACAATATTGCAGGACCTTACTGTGTTGCAGGTGTTATCATGTGTTGCTCCTGGCACAATGATCACATCGGCTATTTGAATTGGATACACAAGTTGTTACAAGTTACTCCTACATTCTATCAAATGCTTTTAGAATGGCTGTCGTGGGCTCAGGGTAATTTTGCTGAATATTACTTGAGTTGTGAGCTCAGTGATTCCTATTGCTCGTAATATTAGGATAATTGTAATGGCTAGGGATAGGAAATGCCACGAATAATTACATCTTAGTGTCACATTATTTGTCGGGCTTGGAGCACGATTGTAGACAGATTTTTTCCATCAGTGTCCAGGCCTGTAAGAGGGTGTAGACTGTAGTGATGGTGACTAGGATAAAGAGGGGCGAGATTGGTCACCGGATGTAGAAGGGTGGAGACCTGTTAGCATGGGTTAAGGTACTCAGAATGTAAATGACATTAGGAAGGTTGTGGCAAAGACATGTAGATGGATGTGAACAGGTAGGGCAGGAAAGAAGAAATAGGTAGTAACAGGTGGGTTGAGTATCGAAATCATAGATGACAGGGTGGGCCAGTTAAGTTGTGGACAGATACTGACGGATGAACCAACTACGTTGTGGACAGATAGTGACGGATGAATCAGATAGGCTATAGAGTGGTGACGGGCTTGAGTATAATACGGAAAGAAGAAAATGACTTTAGATAAAAGGATGCAACTGAGTAAAAATTAGTGGAATGGGTAAGATGTAAAGGGAGGCGTAGAAGGTTGAGTACGAGTGATGTAGAAGGATGAACGGGTCATTTGGGAAAGAAATAAATGTATGGGAATGAGTGGTGTATGGATAACGTAAACTGATAACTGAGGGTGAGGTTTCCAGGGGTTAAGGACAAGAGTCTACACTTTTCTTTAGAAAGAATGATTTTCGATCGTTGAGTCTTTCCTCATAGGGTTTATTTCTGAGTGAAGGGATTAGTTTGGTTGCTCTTCTCTGATTCCGCTCAAGTTTCTCTTCGTCTTTGTTGAGGTTTGGTAGCCAGAGATGGAGAGCCATTCTTTGTCCACTGTACCAGGTTTTCTACAGCCCTCTGAATCATCAGACAGTCTTCCTTTGAGTTGGCTGGATCCTAATTTCGTTTCGGAAAATTTCTAGGCTCTTCGGGTATGTCCTGTCTCTGGATCGTTGATATAGATCATGAAAAGTATTGGTCCTAGGACTGAGCTTTGTGGAGCTCCACTAAACACGTAGAACCAGTCGAAGATCCAGTATGGCCAGATATGGAGGGTGTAGAGATGAAGGTGGAGCAGGGAGAATGTAGCTACGGGGATGGGGCAGAAATGATGAGGCGATGAATGTGGGGGGTAAGGTGGGGATGGTGTTGAGATGACGGTGGGGTAGGGAGGATGTGGCTTCGGAGATCGGGTTGGGAGGATGAAGACAAGAGTGTAGAGTAGGCAGAGAGTGTGGAGGGAGAAGACTGAGTAAATGTAAACTGTTGGCTTGTGTGCAGAGGAACAATTGTGACCTGTTTGATAAGAAAATCTTTGTCTTTGCATTGTGTACAAACCTGCATTGAAATTCGGCGTAAAACAATTGAGACGTGGGACGGCCAGATCCCTAGAGGTGAGGACAGCCACAACACCAGCACGTCTAGACAAAACTTTGTTGCCTTTGACACCACAAGACGGTGGTTCTCTTGGGACAATACACTCGATGACAATCTCTAAGTTCTCTTACAATTGTTGTTCTCAAATATGAAGACATCACAGACTTCGGTCGATATCCTCAGAGCCTCCGACGTTGTATTGGGAGATGGATTGAATGGATCGGAGACGGTGTGTGGCTATGTCGTTTTAACACTCACATTTCTGATCACATATGATAAGTATCTCAGTGGGACGTTAGTTACGCGATCGATACGTACAGTCTCACTTACTGTGGAATTACAGGTCATCGTATGACAGGTTATCAGGTAACCAGTAAACAGTCAATTCCAACACCGGTGATGAAATGTTTACGTCCAGTCATCACCACATCATGAGAGTCACATGACCAGAGAACTGCATAGTAGATAACAACAGAGATCTCGGTGAGGTGTATTCGTACGTCTTTGGTGGGTAACTGAAGCGTTTTTAGGAACTGCGATTTCTTCATGGGATGCTCATGCCATAAGCCTTACCTAAACTTACTGAACTATGTAGGATTATGGGGCGAACTCGTCTTAGCCTAAAACATCGACGGGGATAAAGTCCAGGTTCTACTCGATCACTGCGTTATACCACTCTAGATATGAGTCGCTGTGCACATGTAAGAGAAGCACGTTGACACATTGCAGATGGTCGTGATGCAGGTTTAGTGACCCAGGAAGCTTAATTCGACTTCTTGTAGCCAAGTTTCAAATATTGATAGCAGGACAGTCGAATGGAAATATCAATATTCCTAGGAAGATTACATTGAAGGTGGTTTAATCATTGGTCTACGTTTAGATCATCATTACGCCTAGGTTATCATTATGGTTGTGTTGAGAGACTTATTATAAACCAGGCAACCTCCCACAAGTAAGATCTGTAAATGAATATCTGTATCAGAAGATCCATTTAGAATTCTTAATGGATATATGTAACAGTCTGTATAATGACTATATATAAAAAAAATGGGTAAAGCAATATCTCAATTTGGTCATTGCGCTTCTCTGAGCTTTTTATTGCAATGATTCCGTTTGTCTTTACGTCATGTCTCAACTCATAGACTTAATCTATGTCATATGCAGATGATCTGTTACTAGAAAAGGACGTTTATGAAGTGGTTGAACAGTAGAAGATACTTACGAAATGATAATTTATAGTCATAATTCTGGGGTCTTAACAATCTCCTCTGACAGAAAGCTTAAGATTTCTTGGTCTTAGTATAAGAGTTTCATGTTGAAGAATTTCGCCACAAGTTGAGACTTGGTGTAGCTCTCTATCATCGGTGATGGAGTAACCCAGTCTCACGTGTGTGACGCATTAGATTGATCATATTTTCGGAAATGATCACAATTGGATTGTCTCGTATCTACAAGTTCTTAGAAGTACTCAGGTCTTCAATATTCATCACAAGTCATGTTGACACTTAGATATGGCTAACATCCTTTAGAATCTCTAGATGCTTCCCCGAATCTACATCTAGCGAGGTTTGTAAGCAAAGACGTCTAAAGATGCGGTCTCACAAGAAGTTTCAGTTGTGTAAATGATCTACTCTCTAGCGGCCTGAAACGTTCTTGTCTATGGATAACGTGACGGTCAAGTGAGGTTGCGTTGTAATTTCCATTTCAAGAATAGTAATTATAACTTGCATTTCAAACATTTAATATGACAGATTGGCTCTAAGTCTCATACATTCCAGGCATGAATAAGAAAATCTAAAAGAATTATTTAGACTTTTGAAATATCGAGATGAGCACGAGAATGTGGGAGAATTTTCGCACGCGGAGAATAGTTCACTTGCAGAGGACGACAGGCAACATCTGCTGTCCAAACAGACAAACAAAACCATAAAGTCAATTTTCTTTTCATTTAAGGTATGTGTGACTGCGTCTTTAAGAGCATTCAGTGGTGTTATTATGTTGATTTTATGTTCTCTTTAATGCTGAGCGCCCCTCTTGACCGTGGGATGCCTTAAAGGGACAGAAATGACTTCAAAGAAGAAATATGAAAGACTCTAGATGAGTGCCTCTGAATTAAGCCTAGATCAAGGGGAATAAACGTCTGGAGAGAACTCCAGCCCCTTTTCAGGAAAGTAGCGCGGCCAGACCCTCTGATTGTACACTAGGACTGAACAGGGAAATTCATTGAAAGAGGAAAGTCTCTCGAGAGTCGACAATAAGCGGTTTATCACGAAAAGTGTTTACTATATGTAGGGTCATTATGCTTCAAACAGCCTTTGTCCAGACTAATGTGTCCCGAAGGAATTGTCTCAAAATATAATGAAATATCCCGCTCTATCTAGCAGGTAGTCGTCATCTCATACCAGATATATAATAAAGTTAGGTATACGGGCTGTGTCTATTGGCTTATGGTGCCTGTGTATTGGCTGCTTATCTAACCATAGCTGGAGCTGCTGCATCTATTTTGAAACCCATAAAGGTCTGCAAGGATGTTAGAAGGTGAAAAAGCAGGTGACATTAACAACCAGGTGTTGCAACATATGACTTTCTGAGTGAGAGCTGTCGTACGGTTTTCTTGATCTTTCATTGGGATGCCTGTTAGCCCGACCATATCCTTGGAGCTAGCCAGCTAACTGCCACACAGTCATCACGACAGATGAAACAAGGTATCAAGATGGCATTTCACAATCTATACACAAAATGTATTCGAGGGATGAAATCTGGTTTAGCTCTTAGAATATGGCATTTCTTGTTTCTAGAGGACATAGCTGCTACTAGAGGAAACCAAATGAGCGACCAAACTTCTTGTCTTTGGTAAATCCTCGACTCCTGGGGTAACAAGGTGTGTTCTCCCGCAGGCAGTTCCACTCCCAGCAAACCGCATTTTAGGGTTAGCTGAGCAATGTACTTTCTAGGCGTACACTTCCATGTTTGATTGGCCAGCACGGCTGCCACCTCACCTCCATCTCACCCCACACATCCAGCGGGTACTTTCGTCCCTCACACGCTGAGCAGTAAATTATACGAACGAAATTAATGTCCAAACTTGTTGGTGAATTATTGAGCATTCGGAGACCATTGTGTCTCGTAGGTGACGCTGTAGCCGTCCTCCAGTGTGGCCGAGGAACCCCAGCCTTCATCTTGAGGGGCCCACGACCAGCTGTTGGTGCAAATGGCTAGTGCTTGGTACCAGCTGTTGGAGCAGATGGCTAGTACTGGCGACCTGCTGTTGGTGCAGGTGGCTTGTGCTGGGAACCAACCGTTGCAGCTGGAGGTTTGTGCTGGGTATCAACTATTGGTGCAGATTGCTAGTACTGAGGACCAATGTTGGAGCAGGTGGCTAGTACTGAGGACTAGCTGTTGGAGCAGGTGGCTATTGCTGGAGATTACCTGTTGGAGCAGATGGCTGGTGCTGGGGTCCAGCTGTTGGGGCAGGTGGCTCGTGAGAGGGTCAGGGAGAATGATTTGGTAAACAGAGAAGAGGCAGTGAAAGCTTTGCGAAATATGAAAGCCGACAAGGCGGCTGGTTTAGAAGGTATTGCAGTGGAATCTATTAGAAAAGGGGGTGACTATGTTGTTGACTGATTGGTGAGGATATTCAGTGTATATATGGCTCATGGTGAGGTGCCTGAGGATTGGAGGAATCCATGCATTATGCCATTGTACAAAGGTAAAGGGGATAAAGGAGTGTTCAAATTACAGAGGTGTAAGTTTGTTGAGTATTCCTAGAAAATTATATGGGAGGGTATTGATTGAGAGGGTGAAGGCATGTACAGAGCATCAGATTGGGGAAGAACAGTGTGGTTTCAGAAGTGGTAGAGGACGTGTGGATCAGGTGTTTCCTTTGAAGAATGTATGTAAGAAATACTTAGAAAAGCAAATGGATTTGTTTGTAGCATTTATGGATCTGAAGAGGGCATGTGATAGAGTTGATAGAGATGTTCTGTGAAAGGTATTAAGAGTATATGGTGTGGGAGGCAAGTTACTAGAAGCAGTGAAAAGCTTTTATCGAGGATGTAAGGCATGTGTACAAGTAGGAAAAGAGGAAAGTGACTGGTTCTTAGTGAATGTTGGTTTGCGGCAGGGATGTGTGATGTCTCCATGATTGTTCAGTTTGTTTATGTATAGGGTTGTTAGGGGGGGTTAATGCAAGAGTTTTAGAGAGAGGGGCAAGTATGCAGTCTGTTGTGGATGAGAGGGCTTGGGAAGTGAGTCGTTTGTTGTTCCTTTATGATACAGCGCTGGTGGCTGATTCGGATGAAAACTGGAGAAGCTGGTGACTGAGTTTGGTAAAATGTGTGAACCAAGAAAGCTGACAGTAAATGTGAATAAGAGCAAGGTTATCAGGTACAGTAGGTTTGAGGGCCAAGTCAATTGGGAGGTAAGTTGAATGGAGAAAAACTGGAGGAAGTGAAGTGTTTTAGATATCTAGGAGTGGATTTGGCAGCGGATGGAACAATGGAAGCGGAAATGAGTCACAGGGTGAGGGAGGGGGCGAAACATCTGGGAGCGTTGAAAAATGTGTGGAAGGCGAGAACATTATCTTGGAAAGCAAAAATGGGTATGTTTGAAGGAATAGTGGTTCCAACAATGTCATATGGTTGCGAGGCGTGGGCTTTAGATAGGGTTGTGCGGAGGAGGGTTGATGTGTTGGAAATGAGATGTTTGAGGAAATTATGTGGTGTAAGGAGGTTTCATGGAGTAACTAATGAAAGGGTAAGAGAGATGTGTGGTAATAGAAAGAGTGTGGTTGAGAGAGCAGAAGAGGGCGTATTGAGATGGTTTGGTCACAAGGGGAGTATGAGTGACGAAAGGTTGACAAAGAGGATATATGTGTCAGAGGTGGAGGGAACGAGGAGAAGTGGGAGACCAAATTGGAGGTGGACAGATGAAGAGAGATAGATTTTGAGTGATCGGGACCAAAACATGCTAGAGGGTGAAAGGCGTGCAAGGGATAGAGTGAATTGGAATTATGTGGTATACCGGTGTCGATGTGCTGTCATTGGATTGAACCAGAGCATGTGAAGCGTCTAGGGTAAACCATGGAAAGTTTTGTGGAACCTGGATGTGGAAAGGGAGCTGTGGTTTCGGTGCATTTCACATGACAGCTAGAGACTGAGTGACAACGGGGATGAATAAAAGCAACAAGTATGAATTATGTACATGTTTTCATATGTATATATCTGTGTATGTATATATACATATACATTGAAATGTATAGGTATGTATCTGTGCGTGTGTGGAATTGTATGTATATACATTTATATGTGGGTGGGTAGGGCCATTCTTTCGTCTCTTTCCTTGCGATACCTCGCTAACGAGGGAGACAGCGACAAAGTATAATAGATGAAAATTAATAAGAAAAAAAATTATATATACATATATATATATATATATATATATATATATATATATATATATATATATATATATATATATATATATATATATATATATATATATGTATATATATATATATATATATATATATATATATATATATATATATATATATATATATATATATATATATATATATACAGACACACACACACACGTATATAGGCATACTTGCTGTCTTCATCCATTCCTGTCGCGCGCGCACCCCCCCCCCCCCCCCGAACAGACAAAAATGTCCACATTCGTTCACACACAGTCTCTAGCTGTCATATGTAATAAACCGAAACCACAGCTCCCTTTCCACATCCAGGCCCCACAGACTTTTCCATGGTTTTCCCAGACGCTTCACATGCCCTGATTCAATCCACTGACAGCGCGTCGACTCCGGTATACCATATCGTTCCATTTCACTCTGTTCCTTGGAAGCCTTTCACCATCCTCTGTGTTCAGGCCCCCATCGCTCAAAATCTTTTTCACTCCATCCTCCCACCTTCAATTTGGTCTCCCACTTCTCTTTCTTCCTTCCTCCTCCTCTGACTCATATATCATCTTTGTCAATCTTTCCTCAATCATTCTCTCCGTGTGTCCAAATCATTTCAACACACCCTTTTCTGCTCTCTCAACCACACTATTTTTATTACCACACATCTCTCTCACCCTTTTATTACTTACTCGATCAAACTACGTCACACCAGTTATTGTTCTCAAACATCTCATTTCCAACACAACCACCCTCCTTCGAGCAACCCTATCTATAGCCTATGCCTTGCAACCATATAACAATGTTGGAACCACTGTTCCTTCAAACATGCCCATTTTTGCTCTTCGAGATAACATTCTCTCCTTCTGCATATTCTTCAACGTTTCCAGAACTGTTGCCCCCTCCCTCACCTTTTGACTCACTTCCGCTTCCATGGTTCCATCCGCTGCCAAATCCACTCCCGGATATCTAAAATACTGCAATTCCTCCAGTTTTCTCTATTCAAACTTACCTCCCAATTGACTTGTCCCTCAACCCTACTGAACCTAATAACCTTGCTCTTATTCACACTTACTCTCAGCTTTCTTCTTTAACACACTTTACCAAACTCAGTCACCAGCTTTAGCAGTTTCTCATCCGAATCAGCTACCAGCGCTGCATCATCAGCGAACAACAACTGACTCACTTCCAAAGCCCTCTCATCCACAAGACTGCATACTTGCCCCAATCATTCTCCTCTCTTCCGACTCGTACACATGCCTTAAATCCTTGGTAAAAACTTCTCACTACTGCTCTCTCTCTCTCTCTCTCTCTCTCTCTCTCTCTCTCTCTCTCTCTCTCTCTCTCTCTCTCTCTCTCTCTCTCTCTCTCTCTCTCTCTCTGAATATATATATATATATATATATATATATATATATATATATATATATATATATATATATATATATATATATATATGTATATACACCCTTAATAATTATATTCACGTTATAACGTTTATTTAGACATATTTTTTAATCATTTCAGCAGAACACAGGCTGTGTTACAAGATTTATTCATCCATAGTCTCCCGGATATTAACACGCATGAAATAATCTCTCAGAGCCGACTCGAGTCAGAATATGATAATCATGTTGGTCTGTAACAGCGATTCTTCTATGAAGAAATTCTTTTACATATGTTGTATTGTTCTGCTCCTTTAGCTCTTTTTCCGAATCTTTTTCTGAAGCTGTATCACCGGCAACTTGTTTGTTTCGAGGCCGATATATCATCGGCAGCGTGTTTGTTTCTGAAGCTGATATGTTGCTGGTAACTTGCTTTTTTTAAAGTTAAAATATTGCTGGAAACCTGTTGGCTTCTGAAGATATTTCTTTCTATGTTAGCTAGGACGGCACGGGCAGCTGAGGCCCTAATCAAGGCCATCCTATTAACACTATATATATATATGTATATATATATATATATATATATATATATATATATATATATATATATATATATATATATATATATATATATATATATATATGGTAGAGGATGTGTGGATCAGGTGTTTGCTTTGAACAATGTATGTGAGAAATACTTAGGAAAGCAAATGGATTTGTATGTAGCATTTATGGATCTGGAGAAGGCATATGACAGAGTTGATAGAGATGCTCTGTGGAAGGTATTAAGAATATATGGTGTGGGAGGCAAGTTGTTAGAAGCAGTGAAAAGTTTTTATCGAGGATGTAAGGCATGTGTACGTGTAGGAAGAGAGGAAAGTGATTGGTTCTCAGTGAATGTAGGTTTGCGGCAGGGGGTGTGTGATGTCTCCATGGTTGTTTAATTTGTTTATGGATGGGGTTGTTAGTGAGGTGAATCCAAGAGTTTTGGAAAGAGAGGTAAGTATGAAGTCTGTTGGGGATGAGAGAGCTTGGGAAGTGAGTCAGTTGTTGTTCGCTGATGATACAGCGCTGGTGGCTGATTCATGTGAGAAACTGCAGAAGCTGGTGACTGAGTTTGGTAAAGTGTGTGAAAGAAAAAAGTTAAGAGTAAATGTGAATAAGAGCAAGGTAATTAGGTACAGTAGGGTTGAGGGTCAAGTCAATTGGGAGGTAAGTTTGAATGGAGAAAAACTGGAGGAAGTAAAGTGTTTTAGATATCTGGGAGTGGATCTGGCAGCGGATGGAACCATGGAAACGGAAGTGGATCATAGGGTGGGGGAGGGGGCGAAAATCCTGGGAGCATTAAAGAATGTGTGGAAGTCGAGAACATTATCTCGGAAAGCAAAAATGGGTATGTTTGAAGGAATAGTGGTTCCAACAATGTTGTATGGTTGCGAGGCGTGGGCTATGGATAGAGTTGTGCGCAGGAGGATGGATGTGCTGGAAATGAGATGTTTGAGGACAATGTGTGGTGTGAGGTGGTTTGATCGAGTAAGTAACGTAAGGGTAAGAGAGATGTGTGGAAATAAAAAGAGCGTGGTTGAGAGAGTAGAAGAGGGTGGTTTGAAATGGTTTGGGCACATGGAGAGAATGAGTGAGGAAAGATTGACCAAGAGGATTTATGTGTCGGAGGTGGAGGGAACGAGGAGAAGTGGGAGACCAAATTGGAGGTGGAAAGATGGAGTGAAAAAGATTTTGTGTGATCGGGGCCTGAACATGCAGGAAGGTGAAAGGAGGGCAAGGAATAGAGTGAATTGGATCGATGTGGTATACCGGGATTGACGTGCTGTCAGTGGATTGAATCAGGGCATATGAAGCGTCTGGGGTAAACCATGGAAAGCTGTGTAGGTATGTATATTTGCGTGTGTGGACGTATGTATATACATGTGTATGGGGGTGGGTTGGGCCATTTCTTTCGTCTGTTTCCTTGCGCTACCTCGCAAACGCGGGAGACAGCGACAAAGCAAAAAAAAAAAAAAAAAAAAATATATATATATATATATGTATATATATATATATATATATATATATATATATATATATATATATATATATATATATATATATATATAAATATATATACATATATTATTTATTCATTATACTTTGTCGCTATCTCCCGCGTTAGCGAGGTAGCGCAAGGAAACAGACGAAAGAATGGCCCAACCCACCCACACACTCATGCATATACATACACGTCCACACACGCACATATACATACCTATACATGTCAACGTCTACATACATATACACACACAGACATATACATATATACACATGTACATAATTCATACTGTCTGCCCTTATTGATTCCCGTCGCCACCCCACCACACATGAAATAACAACCCCCTCCCCCCTCATGTGCGCGAGGTAGCGCTAGGAAAAGACAACAAAGGCCACATTCGTTCACAGCTCCCTTTCCTCATGCAGGCCCCACATCCAGCACGTCGACCCCGGTATACCACATCGTTTCAATTCACTCTATTCCTTGCACGCCTTTCACCCTCCTGCATGTTCAGGCCCCGATCAATCAAAATCTTTTTCACTCCATCTTTCCACCTCCAATTTGGTCTCCCACTTCTCCTCGATCCCTCCACCTCTGACACATATGTCCTTTGTAAACCTTTCTTCAGTCATTCTCTCCATGTGAAGAAAACCATTCTAAAACACCCTCTTCTGCTCTCTCAACCAGACTCTTTTTATTACCACACATCTCTCTTACCCTATTGCTTCTTACTCGATCAACCCACCTCACACCACATATTGTCCTCAAACATCTCATTTCCAGCACATCCACCCTCCTCCGCACAAATCTATCTAGAGCCCACGCCTCGCAACCATATGACATTGTTGGAACCACTATTCCTTCAAGCATGCCCATTTTTTCTTTCCAAGATAACGTTCTCGACTTCCACACATTCTTCAACGCTCCCATACACGCACATATACATACATATCAACATATGCACATACACATATATAAACATACACAGACATATACATATATAAACATGTATATATTCATATATATACCCTAGCCTGAGCCAGGTATCCATTTTTTCGACCAACCCGGGGGAGGGAGGGGTTAATGAACAGCTGGTTTGACTTTCGACCGACTGCCTTCACCAGGATTCGAGGCTATGCGGTCAACCCAGGGCAGCCCGTAAATGCGTCACCATTAGGAATGCTAACCGCTACCCCACGGTTGATATATCTGTAGCAGCCGGTTTGTTTCCGAGGCTTGTTATTTCTCACAACCTGCTTATTCCCGCAGTTGATGTATGTCTGACAATGGTTGTTTTAGAGGTTGGCATATCGCTGGCAACCTGTATGTTTCTAAGGTTGACATATGTCCGGCATCCTGATTGTTTCTGTTGTTACAATATATCTGACAACCGGTTTGTTTATTAATTTGGTATATTACATCCCGACGGTTTCCAAAGGTTTTTGGCTGAATTGACACAAATGTTCCTCTCTGGGATATTTAGTATTCACCAACATTTCTCCTGTAAGACCATCTCAATAGCAGCTGTTTCACCCGTTGTTCTTTTCTTTTCTTATTATTGGTGCGGATGTATGCTAGTTCTTGAATATAACACCTTGTGTTACATAACTACATTCTTCAGTAACTGATCATTCTTTCCCTATGGTGCAATATCTTGTGCAGGTATTTATGGATCGCAGAGCAGTTACTTTTTAAGAATATGATATATTAAGACAAAGGTTGCTTGTATTAAATGTTCCTTCAATGTAGTTTCATAATACTCCAAAGCAGACATTAAGAGATATGCAATACTAGAAACTTGGCCAAGATGATCCAATTTAGTATATAGTGTAATGCCCTAACCATGCATCATTATCAGCGATTGTCTACACTCTCAACCAACGCACAGCAGAAATATTCCATTCTGCAACGTCACCCAAATTCGCTCTATAACACGGGGTGCCCCAGGGTAGCGTCCTACCTCCAACGCTCTTCGTAACTTACACAGGTGACATTCCCCCCACCAGCTGGTGGCATGAACGTGGAAAACAAGACTCCGATAGTGGCAACAGGAAGGATTAAACCCAACGAAAATAAGCATAGAAGGTAGCATGATAGCGCACAAGATAGCTGCAGAATCCTGGGTCACACACAAACATCAAGATTAACGATGATAAATCATATCAACAAGAGGTCCGCACAAGGAAAAACGGCCCTGATCAGTCTAAGTAGATTCTGGCACTTTCCAGAGAACCAAAAATTACACCTAGTCAGAGGCATGATAATACCTGTCCTAATTTAGTCTCTCGTACCAACTCCACAAGCTGTGTGCCATTTCTGCTCACCTTACTGCATACCCGATGCCCCAATATTGTACCCTCAACTTCCATATTTCTCAATTTCGCATTTAGATATATCGCCAATACCCGGTCTCTTGTCTCTTGTATCAAAACTGCCAACGTATTAACTCGGCTGCTCCGAATACACTTGCCTGTCATGGTCTTTCTTCTCATAGCCAGGTGCATAAGCACTAATAATGATTACCCATCTCTTGTAATCCACTTTCATTTTTGCCCTCACCAGCAGGTAGCTCAATTTATTGAGCTCTTTCACAAACTGCCACAGAATAAATACAGTGAACTTGAAAGCCTCTCAACACGGACAACATAAAGTTGATAAACACCATGGAATATCGAAAATAAATCAGACAATAGTATATGAAAGCCTAGCGGAGCTAGGCCTGACTAATCAGAACACTTTCAGGAGAAATGAGAAACATCATGGAAAAACTTTTGGAACATTTAAAAGAAAACTTTGACATGTAGCGAAAATCAATCCTGGATGAACCCAAAGTAGGTTATTATGTAACAGCAGAGACGATTAGTCTCAATCATTATGCGCGACATGATCTGAGCGTCACGCGCTGGCACTGCCAAGTTGGCACAATCAAATCGTAGGGGCTCTCTCTCTCTCTCTCTCTCTCTCTCTCTCTCTCTCTCTCTCTCTCTCTCTCTCTCTGATAGAACCAATGATATAGGTTACACCGATGTCATTAAACTACTTCTGAAGTACAGTACATCTCCATTTAGTAACCAGCGGCGTGTTTCAGGATTTAACCACACACACACACACACACACACACACACACACACATACACTTTCAATTCCAACCACCTGCTCCGCATGCTGGTTCTTGGTGTTCCTTCTTGTCTCACAAATGACACCATTCTTCACGCTCCCTGGGGCTTCTGACGTGTCGTTGCTTCTCCCAGATTCCTGGTGCAGCCGTACCTACCAGCTGATAGATTTATTCCTCACTCCTCAGGGTCCTTACGCCTCTTGGCTTCCCCTGTTACTAGCGAGGTAAGGTACAAGAAGGTGTTGGTTCTAGCTTTAGCACAGCTTCCCACGTAAGTGGGTCAAGGATGACCATGTTTCCTCCTAGACAGAGGCGCATTTTCTGTTTCCTTTTTTACACGTTTTCGTTTTATCTCTGAAAAGTAATTCAAACGTATCATTTTTGTTTATCAGATTGAAAAAGGCTGAGATTGAAAAAGGCTGTTTTTTAATCCGTTTTTCTGTATATGAGTGAAATAATCCCGAATGGCAGCTTTAACAAATGGGATAAAAACACTCTAAAACTTTATACATAGGAGGAAATTAGGCCTTTTCAGACCTATTATCCACAGGTCATTGTACCTGTGCTGCTGTACATGAAAACCAACATTACATCAGTCTGAGAAAAGCACGACATCCCTTGAGCACGACGGCACGACCCCCTTGAGCACGACGACATGACCCCACTCTTCGTTCTCTGATCTCTGTAACACAATGAAATATGGTATTGATATGCTATATATATTCATTTCAAGACTATATGTATGGTATTAATATAGTATTATTATTCATATCAAGACAATATGTATATCTAAGTAATTTCAGACTTCTTCTAATACTTCATCATTATGATCATTACCACATAATCCCAGGATCCCTTTCTGTGAAGGGGTTCCTGCAGTTTCAAGGATGTGATACTTCCAGTAGCAGGGAACTCGTGGACTCCTTTCGTTTAGAATGTTTGTTGATGAGATTACTTCCTACTTTCTGTCACAGAGAGACGATATTACAGCCTAGCAGAAGGTCATTCCGGACGTAACCATAAACAGATAGAGTCCGGTAATGCCTCGGCCAATATATATATATATATATATATATATATATATATATATATATATATATATATATATATATATATATATATATATATATATATATATGGGAGGTGAGTTTGAATGGAGAAAAACTGGAGGAAGTGAAGTGTTTTAGATATCTGGGAATGGATCTGGCAGCGGATGGAACCATGGAAGCGGAAGTGGATCATAGGGTGGGGGAGGGGGTGAAAATTCTGGGAGCCTTGAAGAATGTGTGGAAGTCGAGAACATTATCTCGGAAAGCAAAAATGGGTATGTTTGAAGCAATAGTGGTTCCAACAATGTTGTATGGTTGCGAGGCGTGGGCTATGGATAGAGTTGTGCGCAGGAGGATGGATGTGCTGGAAATGAGATGTTTGAGGACAATGTGTGGTGTGAGGTGGTTTGATCGAGTAAGTAACGTAAGGGTAAGAGAGATGTGTGGAAATAAAAAGAGCGTGTTTGAGAGAGCAGAAGAGGGTGTTTTGAAATGGTTTGGGCACATGGAGAGAATGAGTGAGGAAAGATTGACCAAGAGGATATATGTGTCGGTGGTGGAGGGAACGAGAAGAGGGAGACCAAATTGGAGGTGGAAAGATGGAGTGAAAAAGATTTTGTGTGATCGGGGCCTGAACATGCAGGAGGGTGAAAGGAGGGCAAGGAATAGAGTGAATTGGAGCGATGTGGTATACCGGGGTTGACGTGCTGTCAGTGGATTGAATCAAGGCATGTGAAGCGTCTGGGGTAAACCATGGAAAGCTGTGTAGGTATGTATATTTGCGTGTGTGGACGTATGTATATACATGTGTATGGGAGTGGGTTGGGCCATTTCTTTCGTCTGTTTCCTTGCGCTACCTCGCAAACGCGGGAGACAGCGACAAAGCAAAAAAAAAAAAGAAAAATATATATATATATATATATATATATATATATATATATATATATTTATATATATATATATATATATATATATATATATATATATATATATATATATATATATATATATATATATATATATATATAATATATATATATATATATATATATATATATATATATATATATATATATATATATATATGTATATATATGTATATATATATTCCATGTGTGGAGAGGTGGCGATGGGAATGAATAAAGGCAAACAGTGTGAATTGTGTGCATGGGTATATATGTATGTGTCTGTGTGTTTATATATATGTGTACATTGAGATGTATAGGTATGTATATTTGGGTGTGTGGACGTGTATGTATATACATTGTTTATGGGGGTGGGTTGGGCCTTTTCTTTCGTCTGTTTCCTTGCGCTCCCTCGCAAACGTGGGAGACAGCGACAAAGCAAAATAAAAAAATAAAAAAAAAATATATATATATATATATATATATATATATATATATATATATATATATATATATATATATGTATATATATATATATATTTTTTTTTTATTTTTTTATTTTGCTTTGTCCCTGGGGATAGGGGAGAAAGAATACTTCCCACGTATTCCCTGCGTGTCGTAGAAGGCGACTAAAAGGGGAGGGAGCGGGTGACTGGAAATCCTGCCCTTTCTTGTTTTTAATTTTCCAAAAGAAGGAACAGAGAAGGGGGTCAGGTGAGGATATTCACTCTAAGGCCCAGTTCTCTGTTCTTAACGCTATCTCGCTAACGCGGGAAATGGCAAATAGTATGAAAAAAAAAAAAAAAAATATATATATATATATATATATATATATATATATATATATATATATATATATATATATATATTATCCCTGGGGATAGGGGATTATGAATACTTCCCACGTATTCCCTGCGTGTAGTAGAAGGCGACTAAAAGAGGAGGGAGCGGGGGGCTGGAAATCCTCCCCTCTCGTTCTTTTTTAATTTTCCAAAAGAAGGAACAGAGGGGGCCAGGTGAGGATATTCCAAAAAAGGCCCAGTCCTCTGTTCTTATATATATATTTTTTTTTTTTTTTGCTTTGTCGCTGTCTCCCGCGTTTGCGAGGTAGCGCAAGGAAACAGACGAAAGAAATGGCCCAACCCACCCCCATACACATGTATATACATACACGTCCACACACGCGAATATACATACCTACACAGCTTTCCATGGTTTACCCCAGACGCTTCACATGCCCTGATTCAATCCACTGACAGCACGTCAACCCCGGTATACCACATCGATCCGATTCACTCTCTTCCTTGCCCTCCTTTCACCCTCCTGCATGTTCAGGCCCCGATCACACAAAATCTTTTTCACTCCATCTTTCCACCTCCAATTTGGTCTCCCACTTCTCCTCGTTCCCTCCACCTCCGACACATATATCCTCTTGGTCAATCTTTCCTCACTCATTCTCTCCATGTGCCCAAACCATTTCAAAACACCCTCTTCTGCTCTCTCAACCACGCTCTTTTTATTTCCACACATCTCTCTTACCGTTACATTACTTACTCGATCAAACCACCTCACACCACACATTGTCCTCAAACATCTCATTTCCAGCACATCCACCCTCCTGCGCACAACTCTATCCATAGCCCACGCCTCGCAACCATACAACGTTGTTGGAACCACTTTTCCTTCAAACATACCCATTTTTGCTTTCCGAGATAATGTTCTCGACTTCCACACATTCTTCAAGGCTCCCAGGATTTTCGCCCCCTCCCCCACCGTATGATTCTCTTCCGTTTCCATGGTTCCATCCGCTGCCAGATCCACTCCCAGATATCTAAAACACTTTACTTCCTCCAGTTTTTCTCCATTCAAACTTACCTCCCAATTGACTTGACCCTCAACCCTACTGTACCTAATAACCTTGCTCTTATTCACATTTACTCTTAACTTTCTTCTTTCACACACTTTACCAAACTCAGTCACCAGCTTCTGCAGTTTCTCACATGTATCAGCCACCAGCGCTGTATCATCAGCGAACAACAACTGACTCACTTCCCAAGCTCTCTCATCCACAACAGACTTCATACTTGCCCTTCTTTCCAAAACTCTTGCATTCACCTCCCTAACAACCCCATCCATAAAGAAATTAAACAACCATGAAGACATCACACACCCCTGCCGCAAACCTACATTCACTGAGAACCAATCACTTTCCTCTCTTCCTACACGTACACATGCCTTACATCCTCGATATATATATATATATATATATATATATATATATATATATATATATATATATATATATATATATATATATATATATATATATATATATATTTATATATATATATATATATATATATATATATATATATATATATATAATTTTTTTTTTTTTTTTTGCTTTGTCGCTGTCTCCCGCGTTTGCGAGGTAGCGCAAGGAAATAGACGAAAGAAATGACCCAACCCACCCCCATACACATGCCTTGATTCAACCCACTGACAGCACGTCAACCCCGGTATACCACATCGCTCCAATTCACTCTATTCTTTGCCCTCCTTTCACCCTCCTGCATGTTCAGGCCCCGATCACACAAAATCTTTTTCACTCCATTTTTCCACCTCCAATTTGGTCTCCCTCTTCTCGTTCCCTCCACCTCCGACACATATATCCTCTTGGTCAATCTTTCCTCACTCATTCTCTCCATGTGACCAAACCATTTCAAAACACCCTCTTCTGCTCTCTCAACCACGCTCTTTTTATTTCCACACATCTCTCTTACCCTTACGTTACTTACTCGATCAAACCACCTCACACCACACATTGTCCTCAAACATCTCATTTCCAGCACATCCATCCTCCTGCGCACAACTCTATCCATAGCCCACGCCTCGCAACCATACAACATTGTTGGAACCACTATTCCTTCAAACATACCCATTTTTGCTTTCCGAGATAATGTTCTCGACTTCCACACATTCTTGAAGGCTCCCAGAATTTTCGCCCCCTCCCCCACCCTATGATCCACTTCCGCTTCCATGTTTCCATCCGCTGCCAGATCCACTCCCAGATATCTAAAACACTTCACTTCCTCAAGTTTTTCTCCATTCAAACTTACCTCCCAATTGACTTGACCCTCAACCCAACTGTACCTAATAACCTTGCTCTGTATATATATATATATATTCCTATGACTCCACGGGGAAAATGAAACACGATTATGCCATCTCATTTATTAACTCTAACTCTCTTACTGTGAGAAATATCAATGAATCTTCTATCATTAAATGCACGAATAATTATAATTTTAATATTTATGATGGTCTATACAAACTAGATAACTTTATTGTTGATAAATTTCTATGAACGCTCGTTGTATGTTTTGGACAATTACATGTTTACCAAATGGCATCCTAGCTTCGTCTCTTCGATGTACATCAACTGACTTATATTTCTCTCTTGTGTCTCCCCTGATAATGTGATTATTACACGAAGGAACTTATCGTGTTTCCTCTTCCCCGTGGACTCATAGGAATATCTTGATCACGCGCAAAATTGTAATGCTTTCCAATTATATATATGTATATATATATATATATATATATATATATATATATATATATATATATATATATATATTATTATATATTATATATATATATATATATATATATATATATATATATATATATATATATATATATATATATATATATATATATATATTCATGGAAGCGGAAGTGAATCATAGGATGGAGGAGGGGGCGAAAATTCTGGGAGCCTTGAACAAAGTTTGGAAGTCGAGAACATTATCTCGGAAAGCAAAAATGGGTATGTTTGAAGGAATAGTGGTTCCAACAATGTTATATGGTTGCGAGGCGTGGACTATGGATAGAGTTGTGCGCAGGAGGATGGATGTGCTGGAAATGAGATGTTTGAGGACAATATGTGGTGTGAGGTCGTTTGATCGAGTAAGTAATGTAAGGGAGAGAGAGATGTGTGGAAATAAAAAGAAAGTGGTTGAGAGAGCAGAAAAGGGTGTTTTGAAATGGTTTGGTCACATGGAGAGAATGAGTGGGGAAAGATTGACCAAGAGGATATATGTGTCAGAGGTGGAGGGAACGAGGAGAAGTGGGAGACCAAATTGGAGGTGGAAAGATGGAGTGAAAAAGCTTTTGAGTGATCGAGGCCTGAACATGCAGGAGGGTGAAAGGCGTGCAAGGAATAGAGTGAATTGGAACGATGTGGTATACCGGGGTCGACGTGCTGTCAATGGATTGAACCAGGGCATGTGAAGTGTCTGGGGTAAACCATGCAAAGTGGGTGGGGCCTGGATGTGGGAAGGGAGCTGTGGTTTCGGTGCATTATTACATGACAGCTAGAGACTGAGTGTGAACGAATGGGGCCTTTGGTGTTTTTCCTAACGCTACCTCGCACACATGAGGGGGGAGGGGGTTGTTGTTCCATGTGTGGCGGGGTGGCGATGGGAACAAATAAAGGCAGACAGTATGAATTATGTACATGTGTATATATGTATATGTCTGTGTGTGTATATATATGTGTACATTGAGATGTATAGGTATGTATATTGTGCATGGGTGGACATGTATGTATATACATGTGTATGTGGGCGGGTTGGGCCATTCTTTCGTCTGTTTCCTTGCGCTACCTCGCTAACGCGGGAGACAGCGACAAAGCAAAATAAATAAATAAATATAAATATATATATATATATATATATATATATATATATATATATATATATATATATATATATATATATATATATATATATATCCTTGGGGATAGGGGAGAAAGAATACCCCACGCATTCCTCACGTGTCGTAGAAGGCAGCTAAAGGGGACGGGAGCTGGCGGCTAGAAACCCTCCCCTCCTTGTATTTTAACTTTCTAAAAGGGGAAACAGAAGAAGGAGTCACGCGGGGGGTGCTCATCCTCCTCGAAGGCTCATACTGGGGTGTCTAAATGTGTGTTGATGTAACCAAGATGAGAAGAAAGGAGAGATAGGCAGTATGTTTGAGAAAAGGAACCTGGAAGTTCTGGCTCTGAGTGAAACGAAGCGCAAGGGTAAAGGGGAAGAGTGGTTTGGGAATGTCTTGGGAGTCAAGTCAGGGGTAAGTGAGAGGACAAGAGCAAGGGAAGGAGTAGCACTACTCCTGAAACAGGAGTGGTGGGAGTATGTAAAAGAGTGTAAGAAAGTAAACTCAAGATTGATATGGGTAAAACTGAAAGTTGATGGAGAGAGATGGGTGATTATTGGTGCATATGCACCTCGGCATGAGAAGAAAAATCATGAGAGCCAAGAGTTTTGGGAGCAGCTGAGTGAGTGTGTTAATAGTTTTGATGCATGAGACCGGGTTATAGTGATGGGAGATTTGAATGCAAAGGTGAGTAATGTGGCAGTTGAGGGAATAATTGGTGTACATGAAGTGTTCAGTGTTATAAATCGAAATTGTGAGGAGCTCGTAGATTTTATGTGCTGAAAAATGAGTGGTGATTGGGAATACCTGGTTTAAAAAGAGAGATATACATAAGTATACGTATGTAAGTAGGTGAGATGGCCAGAGAGCGTTATTGGATTACGTGTTAATTGATAGGCGCGCGAAAGAGAGACTTTTGGATGTTAATATGCTGAGAGGCGCAACTGGAGGGATGTCTGATCATTATCTTATGGAGGCGAAGGTCAAGATTTGTAGAGGTTTTCAGAAAAGAAGAGAGAATGTTGGGGTGAAAAGAGTGGTGAGAGTAAGTGAGCTTGGGAGGGAGAATTGTGTGAGGAAGTACCATGAGAAACTGAGTACAGAATGGAAGAAGGTGAGAACAAAGGACGTAAGGGGAGTGATGGAGGACTGGGATGTATTTAGGGAAGTAGTGATGGCTTGTGCAAAAGATGTTTGTCGTATGAGAAGCATGGGAGGTGGGCAGATTAGAAAGGGTAGAGAGTGGTTGGATGAATAAGTAAGATTATTAGTGAAAGAGGAGAGAGAGGCATTTGAACGATTTTTGCATGGAAATAATGCAAATGACTGGAAGATGTAAAAAGAAAGACGCAGGAGGTCAAGAGAAATGTGCAAGAGGTGAAAAAGAGGGCAAAAGAGAGTTGGGGTTAGAGAGTATCATTAAATTTTAGGGAGAATAAAAAGATGTTTTGGAAGGAGGTAAACAAAGTTCGTAAGACAAGGGAGCAAATGGGAACTTCAGTGAAGGGGGCTAATGGGGAGGTGATAACAAGTAATGGTGATTTGAGAAGGAGATGGAGTGAGTATTTTGAAGGTTTGTTGAATGTGTTTGATGATAGAGTGGCAGATATAGGGTGTTTTGGTCGAGGTGGTGTGCAAAGTGAGAGAGTCAGGGAAAATAATTTGGTAAACAGAAAAGATTTAGTAAATGTTTTGCGGAAGATGAAAGCCGGCAAGGCAGCGGGTTTGGATGGTATTGCAGTAGAATTTATTAAAAAAAGGGGTGACTGTATTGTTGACTGATTGGTAGGGTTATTTAATGTATGTATGTCTCATGGTGAAGTGCCAGAGGATTGGAGGAATGTTTGCATAGTGCCACTGTACAAAGGCAAAGCGGATAAAAGTGAGTGCTGAAAGTACAGAGGTATAAGTTTGTTAAGTATTCCTGGTTAATTATATGGGAGGGTATTGATTGAGAGGGTGAAGGCACGTATAGACCATCATATTGGCCAAGAGCAGTGTGGTTTCAGAAGCGGTAGAGGATGTGTGGATCAGGTGTTTGCTTTGAAGAATGTATGTGAGAAATACTTAGAAAAGCAAGTGGATTTTGTATGTAGCATTTATGGATCTAGAGAAGGCATATGGTAGAGTTGATAGAGATGCCCTGCGGAGGGTATTAAGAATATATGGTGCAGGAGGCAAGTTGTTAGAAGCAGTGAAAAATTCTTATCGAGGACGTAAGGCATGTGTACGTGTAGAAAGAGAGGAAAGTGATTGGTTCTTAATGAATGTAGCTTTGCGGCAGGAGTGTGTGTTGTCTCCATGGTTGTTTAATTAGTTTATCAATGGGGTTGATAGGGAGGTGAATGGAAGAGTTTTGGAAAGAGGGGCATGTATGCAGTCTGCTGTGGATGAGAGAGCTTGGGAGGTGATTCAGTTGTTGTTCGCTAATGATAGAGCGCTGGTGGTTGATTCGTGTGAGAAACTGCAGAAGCTGGTGACTGAGTTTGGTGAAGTGTGTGAAAGAGGAAAGCTGAGAGTAAATGTGAATAAGAGCTAGGTTATTAGGTACACTAGGGTTGAGGGAAAAGTCAATTGGGAGGTAAGTTTGAATGGAGAAAAACTGAGGAAGTGAAGTTGTTTAGATATCTTGGAGTGGATTTGGCAGCGGATGGAACCATGGAAGCGGAAGTGAATCATAGGGTGGGGGAGGAGGTGAAAGTTGGGAGCGTTGAAGAATGTGTGGAAGTCGAGAACATTATCTTGGGAAGCAAAAATTGGGTATATTTGAAGTGATAGTGGTTCCAACAATGTTATATATTGTTGCGAGGCGTGGGCTATGGATAGAGTTGTGCGGAGGAGGGTGGATGTGCTGGAAATGAGAAGTTTGAGGACAATTTTTGGTGTGAGATGGTTTGAAGGAGTAAGTAGTAATAGGGAAAGAGAGACGTATGGTAAAAAAAAAAGAGCGTGGTTGAGAGAGCAGATGATTTTGTTTTGAAATAGTTTGGTCATATGGAGAGAATGATTGAGGAAAGACTAACCAAGAGGATATTTTGTCAGAGGTGGAGGGAACGAGGAGAAGTGGGAGACCAAGTTGGAGGTGGAAAGATGGAGTGAAAAAGATTTTGAATGATCGGGGCCTGAACATGCAGGAGGGTGAAAGGCGTGCAAGGAATAGAGTGAATTGGAACGATTTGGTATACCGGGGTCGACGTGCTGTCAACGGATTGAACCAGGGCATGTGAAGCGTCTGGGGTAAACCATGGAAAGTTCAGTGGGGCCTGGATGTGGAAAGGGAGCTGTGGTTTTGGTGCATTATTACATGACAGCTAGAGACTGAGTGTGAACGAATGTGGCCTTTGTTGTCTTTTCCTCGCGCTACCTCGCGCACATTTGGGGGGAGGGGGTTGTTATTTCATGTGTGGCGGGGTGGCGATGAGAATGAATAAAGGCAGACAGTAGAAGTATGTACATGTGCATATATGTATATGTCTCTGTGTGTATATATATGTATACATTGGGATGTATAGGTATGTATATTTGCGTGTGTGGACGCGTATGTATATACATGTGCATGTGGGTGGGCTGGGCCATTTCTTTCGTCTGTTTCCTTGCGCTGCCTCGCTAACGCGGGAGACAGCGACAATATATATATATATATATATATATATATATATATATATATATATATATATATATATATATATATATATATATATATATATATATATATATATATATATATATATATATATATAAATATATATATATATATATATATATATATATATATATATATATATATATATATATATATACGAACAAAGTGCATAGGAAGCGCACCTTCATAGAACATATATACCTCCAACAGCCAGGATCGAAACCTATTACACAGGGGTCCCGGGTTCCATCCTGGCTGTTGGAGGTTTGTATGATATATATATATATATATATATATATATATATATATATATATATATATATATATATTTATTTATTATACTTTGTCGCTGTCTCCCACGTTTGCGAGGGAGCGCAAGGAAACAGACGAAAGAAATGGCCCAACCATCCCCCCATACACATGTATATACATACGTCCACACACGCAAATGTACATACCTACACAGTTTTCCATGGTTTACCCCAGACGCTTCACATGCCCTGCTTCAATCCACTGACAGCACGTCAACCCCGGTATACCACATCGCTCCAATTCACTCTATTCCTTGCCCTCCTTTCACCCTCCTGCATGTTCAGGCCCCGATCACACAAAATCTTTTTCACTCCATCTTTCCACCTACAATTTGGTCTCCCTCTTCTCCTTGTTCCCGCCACCTCCGACACATATATCCTCTTGGTCAATCTTTCCTCACTCATCCTCTCCATGTGCCCAAACCACTTCAAAACACCCTCTTCTGCTCTCTCAACCACGCTCTTTTTATTTCCACACATCTCTCTTACCCTTACGTTACTCACTCGATCAAACCACCTCACACCACACATTGTCCTCAAACATCTCATTTCCAGCACATCCATCCTCCTGCGCACAACTCTATCCATAGCCCACGCCTCGCAACCATACAACATTGTTGGAACCACTATTCCTTCAAACATACCCATTTTTGCTTTCCGAGATAATGTTCTCGACTTCCACACATTCTTCAAGGCCCCCAGGATTTTGGCCCCCTCCCCCACCCTATGATCCACTTCCGCTGCCATGGTTCCATCCGCTGCCAGATCCACTCCCAGATATCTAAAACACTTCACTTCCTCCAGTTTTTCTCCATTCAAACTCACCTCCCAATTGACTTGACCCTCAACCCTACTGTACCTAATTACCTTGCTCTTATTCACATTTACTCTTAACTTTCTTCTTCCACACACTTTTCCAAACTCAGTCACCAGCTTCTGCAGTTTCTCACATGAATCAGCCACCAGCGCTGTATCATCAGCGAACAACAACTGATTCACTTCCCAAGCTCTCTCATCCCCAACAGACTTCATACTTGCCCCTCTTTCCAAAACTCTTGCATTTACCTCCCTAACAACCCTATCCATAAACAAATTAAACAACCATGGAGACATCACACACCCCTGCCGCAAACCTACATTCACTGAGAACCAATCACTTTCCTCTCTTCCTACACGTACACATGCCTTACATCCTCGATAAAAACTTTTCACTGCTTCTAACAACTTTCCTCCCACACCATATATTCTTAATACCTTCCACAGAGCATCTCTATCAACTCTATCATATGCCTTCTCCAGATCCATAAATGCTACATACAAATCCATTTGCTTTTCTAAGTATTTCTCACATACATTCTTCAAAGCAAACACCTGATCCACACATCCTCTACCACTTCTGAAACCACACTGCTCTTCCCCAATCTGATGCTCTGTACATGCCTTCACCCTCTCAATCAATACCCTCCCATATAATTTACCAGGAATACTCAACAAACTTATACCTCTGTAATTTGAGCACTCACTCTTATCCCCTTTGCCTTTGTACAATGGCACTATGCACGCATTCCGCCAATCCTCAGGCACCTCACCATGAGTCATACATACATTAAATAACCTTACCAACCAGTCAACAATACAGTCACCCCCTTTTTTAATAAATTCCACTGCAATACCAGTACAGAATGGAAAAAGGTGATAACAATGGAAGTAAGGGGAGTGGGGGAGGAATGGGATGTATTTAGGGAATCAGTGATGGATTGCGCAAAAGATGCTTTTGGCATGAGAAGAGTGGGAGATGGGTTTATTAGAAAGGGTAGTGAGTGGTGGGATGAAGAAGTAAGAGTATTAGTGAAAGAGAAGAGAGAGGCATTTGGACGATTTTTGCAGGGAAAAAATGCAATTGAGTGGGAGATGAATAAAAGAAAGAGACAGGAGGTCAAGAGAAAGGTGCAAGAGGTGAAAAAAAGGGCAAATGAGAGTTGGGGTGAGAGACTATCAGTAAATTTTAGGGAGAATAAAAAGATGTTTTGGAAGAAGGTAAATAAAGTGCGTAAGACAAGGGAGCAAATGGGAACTTCAGTGAAGGGCGCAAATGGGGAGGTGATAACAAGTAGTGGTGATGTGAGAAGGAGATGGAGTGAGTATTTTGAGATTTGTTGAATGTGTTTGATGATAGAGTGGCAGATATAGGGTGTTTTGGTCGAGGTGGTGTGCAAAGTGAGAGGGTTGGGGAAAATGATTTGGTAAACAGAGAAGAGGTAGTGAAAGCTTTGCGGAAGATGAAAGCCGGCAAGGCAGCAGGTTTGGATGGTAATGCAGTGGAATTTATTAAAAAAGGGGGTGACTGTATTGTTGACTGGTTGGTAAGGTTATTTAATGTATGTATGACTCATGGTGAGGTGCCTGAGGATTGGCGGAATGCGTGCATAGTGCCATTGTACAAAGGCAAAGGGGATAAGAGTGAGTGCTCAAATTACAGAGGTATAATTTTGATGAGTATTCCTGGTAAATTATATGGGAGGGTATTGATTGAGAGGGTGAAGGCATGTACAGAGCATCAGATTGGGGAAGAGCAGTGTGGTTTCAGAAGTGGTAGAGGATGTGTGGATCAGGTGTTTGCTTTGAAGAATGTATGTGAGAAATACTTAGAAAAGCAAATGGATTTGTATGTAGCATTTATGGATCTGGAGAAGGCATATGATAGAGTTGATAGAGATGCTCTGTAGAAGGTATTAAGAATATATGGTGTGGGAGGAAAGTTGTTAGAAGCAGTGAAAAGTTTTTATCGAGGATGTAAGGCATGTGTACGTGTAGGAAGAGAGGAGAGTGATTGGTTCTCGGTGAATGTAGGTTTGCGGCAGGGGTGTGTGATGTCTCCATGGTTGTTTAATTTGTTTATGGATGGGGTTGTTAGGGAGGTAAATGCAAGAGTTTTGGAAAGAGGGGCAAGTATGATGTCTGTTGGGGATGAGAGAGCTTGGGAAGTGAGTCAGTTGTTGTTCGCTGATGATACAGCGCTGGTGGCTGATTCATGTGAGAAACTGCAGAAGCTGGTGACTGAGTTTGGTAAAGTGTGTGAAGAAGAAAGTTAAGAGTAAATGTGAATAAGAGCAAGGTTATTAGGTACAGTAGGGTTGAGGGTCAAGTCAATTGGGAGGTGAGTTTGAATGGAGAAAAACTGGAGGAAGTGAAGTGTTTTAGATATCTGGGAGTGGATCTGGCAGCGGATGGAACCATGGAAGCGGAAGTGGATCATAGGGTGGGGGAGGGGGCGAAAATTCTGGGAGCCTTGAAGAATGTGTGGAAGTCGAGAACATTATCTCGGAAAGCAAAAATGGGTATGTTTGAAGGAATAGTGGTTCCAACAATGTTGTATGGTTGCGAGGCGTGGGCTATGGATAGAGTTGTGCGCAGGAGGATGGATGTGCTGGAAATGAGATGTTTGAGGACAATGTGTGGTGTGAGGTGGTTTGATCGAGTAAGTAACGTAAGGGTAAGAGAGATGTGTGGAAATAAAAAGAGCGTGTTTGAGAGAGCAGAAGAGGGTGTTTTGAAATGGTTTGGGCACATGGAGAGAATGAGTGAGGAAAGATTGACCAAGAGGATATATGTGTCGGAGGTGGAGGGAACGAGAAGAGGGAGACCAAATTGGAGGTGGAAAGATGGAGTGAAAAAGATTTTGTGTGATCGGGGCCTGAACATGCAGGAGGGTGAAAGGAGGGCAAGGAATAGAGTGAATTGGAGCGATGTGGTATACCGGGGTTGACGTGCTGTCAGTGGATTGAATCAAGGCATGTGAAGCGTCTGGGGTAAACCATGGAAAGCTGTGTAGGTATGTATATTTGCGTGTGTGGACGTATGTATATACATGTGTATGGGGGTGGGTTGGGCCATTTCTTTCGTCTGTTTCCTTGCGCTACCTCGCAAACGCGGGAGACAGCGACAAAGCAAAAAAAAAAAGAAAAATATATATATATATATATATATATATATATATATATATATATATATATATATATATATATATATATATATATATATATATATATATATATATATATATATATATATATATATATATATTTATATATATAAATATATATATATATATATATATATATGTATATATATATATATATATATATATATATATATATATATATATATATATATATATATGTATATATATATTCCATGTGTGGAGAGGTGGCGATGGGAATGAATAAAGGCAGACAGTGTGAATTGTGTGCATGGGTATATATGTATGTGTCTGTGTGTTTATATATATGTGTACATTGAGATGTATAGGTATGTATATTTGGGTGTGTGGACGTGTATGTATATACATTGTTTATGGGGGTGGGTTGGGCCTTTTCTTTCGTCTGTTTCCTTGCGCTCCCTCGCAAACGTGGGAGACAGCGACAAAGCAAAATAAAAAAAAAAAAAAAAAAAAAATATATATATATATATATATATATATATATATATATATATATATATAATATATATATATATATATATATATATATAAGTATATATATATATATATATTTTTTTTTTATTTTTTTATTTTGCTTTGTCCCTGGGGATAGGGGAGAAAGAATACTTCCCACGTATTCCCTGCGTGTCGTAGAAGGCGACTAAAAGGGGAGGGAGCGGGTGACTGGAAATCCTGCCCTTTCTTGTTTTTAATTTTCCAAAAGAAGGAACAGAGAAGGGGGTCAGGTGAGGATATTCACTCTAAGGCCCAGTTCTCTGTTCTTAACGCTATCTCGCTAACGCGGGAAATGGCAAATAGTATGAAAAAAAAAAAAAAAAATATATATATATATATATATATATATATATATATATATATATATATATATATATATATATATATATATATATATATATATATTATCCCTGGGGATAGGGGATTATGAATACTTCCCACGTATTCCCTGCGTGTAGTAGAAGGCGACTAAAAGAGGAGGGAGCGGGGGGCTGGAAATCCTCCCCTCTCGTTCTTTTTTAATTTTCCAAAAGAAGGAACAGAGGGGGCCAGGTGAGGATATTCCAAAAAAGGCCCAGTCCTCTGTTCTTATATATATATTTTTTTTTTTTTTTGCTTTGTCGCTGTCTCCCGCGTTTGCGAGGTAGCGCAAGGAAACAGACGAAAGAAATGGCCCAACCCACCCCCATACACATGTATATACATACACGTCCACACACGCGAATATACATACCTACACAGCTTTCCATGGTTTACCCCAGACGCTTCACATGCCCTGATTCAATCCACTGACAGCACGTCAACCCCGGTATACCACATCGATCCGATTCACTCTATTCCTTGCCCTCCTTTCACCCTCCTGCATGTTCAGGCCCCGATCACACAAAATCTTTTTCACTCCATCTTTCCACCTCCAATTTGGTCTCCCACTTCTCCTCGTTCCCTCCACCTCCGACACATATATCCTCTTGGTCAATCTTTCCTCACTCATTCTCTCCATGTGCCCAAACCATTTCAAAACACCCTCTTCTGCTCTCTCAACCACGCTCTTTTTATTTCCACACATCTCTCTTACCCTTACGTTACTTACTCGATCAAACCACCTCACACCACACATTGTCCTCAAACCTCTCATTTCCAGCACATCCATCCTCCTGCGCACAACTCTATCCATAGTCCACGCCTCGCAACCATACAACATTGTTGGAACCACTATTCCTTCAAACATACCCATTTTTGCTTTCCGAGATAATGTTCTCGACTTCCACACATTCTTGAAGGCTCCCAGAATTTTCGCCCCCTCCCCCACCCTATGATCCACTTCCGCTTCCATGTTTCCATCCGCTGCCAGATCCACTCCCAGATATCTAAAACACTTCACTTCCTCCAGTTTTTCTCCATTCAAACTTACCTCCCAATTGACTTGACCCTCAACCCAACTGTACCTAATAACCTTGCTCTGTATATATATATATATATTCCTATGACTCCACGGGGAAAATGAAACACGATTATGCCATCTCATTTATTAACTCTAACTCTCTTACTGTGAGAAATATCAATGAATCTTCTATCATTAAATGCACGAATAATTATAATTTTAATATTTATGATGGTCTATACAAACTAGATAACTTTATTGTTGATAAATTTCTATGAACGCTCGTTGTATGTTTTGGACAATTACATGTTTACCAAATGGCATCCTAGCTTCGTCTCTTCGATGTACATCAACTGACTTATATTTCTCTCTTGTGTCTCCCCTGATAATGTGATTATTACACGAAGGAACTTATCGTGTTTCCTCTTCCCCGTGGACTCATAGGAATATCTTGATCACGCGCAAAATTGTAATGCTTTCCAATTATATATATGTGTATATATATATATATTATATATATATATATATATATATATATATATATATATATATATATATATTATATATTATATATATATATATATATATATATATATATATATATATATATATATATATATATATATATATATATATATATATATATATTCATGGAAGCGGAAGTGAATCATAGGATGGAGGAGGGGGCGAAAATACTGGGAGCCTTGAAGAAAGTTTGGAAGTCGAGAACATTACCTCGGAAAGCAAAAATGGGTATGTTTGAAGGAATAGTGGTTCCAACAATGTTGTATGGTTGCGAGGCGTGGACTATGGATAGAGTTGTGCGCAGGAGGATGGATGTGCTGGAAATGAGATGTTTGAGGACAATATGTGGTGTGAGGTCGTTTGATCGAGTAAGTAATGTAAGGGAGAGAGAGATGTGTGGAAATAAAAAGAAAGTGGTTGAGAGAGCAGAAAAGGGTGTTTTGAAATGGTTTGGTCACATGGAGAGAATGAGTGGGGAAAGATTGACCAAGAGGATATATGTGTCAGAGGTGGAGGGAACGAGGAGAAGTGGGAGACCAAATTGGAGGTGGAAAGATGGAGTGAAAAAGCTTTTGAGTGATCGAGGCCTGAACATGCAGGAGGGTGAAAGGCGTGCAAGGAATAGAGTGAATTGGAACGATGTGGTATACCGGGGTCGACGTGCTGTCAATGGATTGAACCAGGGCATGTGAAGTGTCTGGGGTAAACCATGCAAAGTGGGTGGGGCCTGGATGTGGGAAGGGAGCTGTGGTTTCGGTGCATTATTACATGACAGCTAGAGACTGAGTGTGAACGAATGGGGCCTTTGGTGTTTTTCCTAACGCTACCTCGCACACATGAGGGGGAAGGGGGTTGTTATTACATGTGTGGCGGGGTGGCGATGGGAACAAATAAAGGCAGACAGTATGAATTATGTACATGTGTATATATGTATATGTCTGTGTGTGTATATATATGTGTACATTGAGATGTATAGGTATGTATATTGTGCATGGGTGGACATGTATGTATATACATGTGTATGTGGGCGGGTTGGGCCATTCTTTCGTCTGTTTCCTTGCGCTACCTCGCTAACGCGGGAGACAGCGACAAAGCAAAATAAATAAATAAATATAAATATATATATATATATATATATATATATATATATATATATATATATATATATATATATATATATATATATATATATATATATATATATATATATCCTTGGGGATAGGGGAGAAAGAATACCCCACGCATTCCTCACGTGTCGTAGAAGGCAGCTAAAGGGGACGGGAGCTGGTGGCTAGAAACCCTCCCCTCCTTGTATTTTAACTTTCTAAAAGGGGAAACAGAAGAAGGAGTCACGCGGGGGGTGCTCATCCTCCTCGAAGGCTCATACTGGGGTGTCTAAATGTGTGTTGATGTAACCAAGATGAGAAGAAAGGAGAGATAGGCAGTATGTTTGAGAAAAGGAACCTGGAAGTTCTGGCTCTGAGTGAAACGAAGCGCAAGGGTAAAGGGGAAGAGTGGTTTGGGAATGTCTTGGGAGTCAAGTCAGGGGTAAGTGAGAGGACAAGAGCAAGAGAAGTAGCACTACTCCTGAAACAGGAGTGGTGGGAGTATGTAAAAGAGTGTAAGAAAGTAAACTCAAGATTGATATGGGTAAAACTGAAAGTTGATGGAGAGAGATGGGTGATTATTGGTGCATATGCACCTCGGCATGAGAAGAAAAATCATGAGAGCCAAGAGTTTTGGGAGCAGCTGAGTGAGTGTGTTAATAGTTTTGATGCATGAGACCGGGTTATAGTGATGGGAGATTTGAATGCAAAGGTGAGTAATGTGGCAGTTGAGGGAATAATTGGTGTACATGAAGTGTTCAGTGTTATAAATCGAAATTGTGAGGAGCTCGTAGATTTTATGTGCTGAAAAATGAGTGGTGATTGGGAATACCTGGTTTAAAAAGAGAGATATACATAAGTATACGTATGTAAGTAGGTGAGATGGCCAGAGAGCGTTATTGGATTACGTGTTAATTGATAGGCGCGCGAAAGAGAGACTTTTGGATGTTAATATGCTGAGAGGCGCAACTGGAGGGATGTCTGATCATTATCTTATGGAGGCGAAGGTCAAGATTTGTAGAGGTTTTCAGAAAAGAAGAGAGAATGTTGGGGTGAAAAGAGTGGTGAGAGTAAGTGAGCTTGGGAGGGAGAATTGTGTGAGGAAGTACCATGAGAAACTGAGTACAGAATGGAAGAAGGTGAGAACAAAGGACGTAAGGGGAGTGATGGAGGACTGGGATGTATTTAGGGAAGTAGTGATGGCTTGTGCAAAAGATGTTTGTCGTATGAGAAGCATGGGAGGTGGGCAGATTAGAAAGGGTAGAGAGTGGTTGGATGAATAAGTAAGATTATTAGTGAAAGAGGAGAGAGAGGCATTTGAACGATTTTTGCATGGAAATAATGCAAATGACTGGAAGATGTAAAAAGAAAGACGCAGGAGGTCAAGAGAAATGTGCAAGAGGTGAAAAAGAGGGCAAAAGAGAGTTGGGGTTAGAGAGTATCATTAAATTTTAGGGAGAATAAAAAGATGTTTTGGAAGGAGGTAAACAAAGTTCGTAAGACAAGGGAGCAAATGGGAACTTCAGTGAAGGGGGCTAATGGGGAGGTGATAACAAGTAATGGTGATTTGAGAAGGAGATGGAGTGAGTATTTTGAAGGTTTGTTGAATGTGTTTGATGATAGAGTGGCAGATATAGGGTGTTTTGGTCGAGGTGGTGTGCAAAGTGAGAGAGTCAGGGAAAATAATTTGGTAAACAGAAAAGATTTAGTAAATGTTTTGCGGAAGATGAAAGCCGGCAAGGCAGCGGGTTTGGATGGTATTGCAGTAGAATTTATTAAAAAAGGGGGTGACTGTATTGTTGACTGATTGGTAGGGTTATTTAATGTATGTATGTCTCATGGTGAAGTGCCAGAGGATTGGAGGAATGTTTGCATAGTGCCACTGTACAAAGGCAAAGCGGATAAAAGTGAGTGCTGAAAGTACAGAGGTATAAGTTTGTTAAGTATTCCTGGTTAATTATATGGGAGGGTATTGATTGAGAGGGTGAAGGCACGTATAGACCATCATATTGGCCAAGAGCAGTGTGGTTTCAGAAGCGGTAGAGGATGTGTGGATCAGGTGTTTGCTTTGAAGAATGTATGTGAGAAATACTTAGAAAAGCAAGTGGATTTTGTATGTAGCATTTATGGATCTAGAGAAGGCATATGATAGAGTTGATAGAGATGCCCTGCGGAGGGTATTAAGAATATATGGTGCAGGAGGCAAGTTGTTAGAAGCAGTGAAAAATTCTTATCGAGGACGTAAGGCATGTGTACGTGTAGAAAGAGAGGAAAGTGATTGGTTCTTAATGAATGTAGCTTTGCGGCAGGAGTGTGTGATGTCTCCATGGTTGTTTAATTAGTTTATCAATGGGGTTGATAGGGAGGTGAATGGAAGAGTTTTGGAAAGAGGGGCATGTATGCAGTCTGCTGTGGATGAGAGAGCTTGGGAGGTGATTCAGTTGTTGTTCGCTAATGATAGAGCGCTGGTGGTTGATTCGTGTGAGAAACTGCAGAAGCTGGTGACTGAGTTTGGTGAAGTGTGTGAAAGAGGAAAGCTGAGAGTAAATGTGAATAAGAGCTAGGTTATTAGGTACACTAGGGTTGAGGGACAAGTCAATTGGGAGGTAAGTTTGAATGGAGAAAAACTGAGGAAGTGAAGTTGTTTAGATATCTTGGAGTGGATTTGGCAGCGGATGGAACCATGGAAGCGGAAGTGAATCATAGGGTGGGGGAGGAGGTGAAAGTTGGGAGCGTTGAAGAATGTGTGGAAGTCGAGAACATTATCTTGGGAAGCAAAAATTGGGTATATTTGAAGTGATAGTGGTTCCAACAATGTTATATATTGTTGCGAGGCGTGGGCTATGGATAGAGTTGTGCGGAGGAGGGTGGATGTGCTGGAAATGAGAAGTTTGAGGACAATTTTTGGTGTGAGATGGTTTGAAGGAGTAAGTAGTAATAGGGAAAGAGAGACGTATGGTAAAAAAAAAGAGCGTGGTTGAGAGAGCAGATGATTTTGTTTTGAAATAGTTTGGTCATATGGAGAGAATGATTGAGGAAAGACTAACCAAGAGGATATTTTGTCAGAGGTGGAGGGAACGAGGAGAAGTGGGAGACCAAGTTGGAGGTGGAAAGATGGAGTGAAAAAGATTTTGAATGATCGGGGCCTGAACATGCAGGAGGGTGAAAGGCGTGCAAGGAATAGAGTGAATTGGAACGATTTGGTATACCGGGGTCGACGTGCTGTCAACGGATTGAACCAGGGCATGTGAAGCGTCTGGGGTAAACCATGGAAAGTTCAGTGGGGCCTGGATGTGGAAAGGGAGCTGTGGTTTTGGTGCATTATTACATGACAGCTAGAGACTGAGTGTGAACGAATGTGGCCTTTGTTGTCTTTTCCTCGCGCTACCTCGCGCACATTTGGGGGAGGGGGTTGTTATTTCATGTGTGGCGGGGTGGCGATGAGAATGAATAAAGGCAGACAGTAGAAGTATGTACATGTGCATATATGTATATGTCTCTGTGTGTATATATATGTATACATTGGGATGTATAGGTATGTATATTTGCGTGTGTGGACGCGTATGTATATACATGTGCATGTGGGTGGGCTGGGCCATTTCTTTCGTCTGTTTCCTTGCGCTGCCTCGCTAACGCGGGAGACAGCGACAATATATATATATATATATATATATATATATATATATATATATATATATATATATATATTTATATATATATATATATATATATATATATACGAACAAAGTGCATAGGAAGCGCACCTTCATAGAACATATATACCTCCAACAGCCAGGATCGAAACCTATTACACAGGGGTCCCGGGTTCCATCCTGGCTGTTGGAGGTTTGTATGATATATACATATATATATATATATATATATATATATATATATATATATATATATATATATATATATATATATATATATATATATATATATATATTTATTATACTTTGTCGCTGTCTCCCACGTTTGCGAGGGAGCGCAAGGAAACAGACGAAAGAAATGGCCCAACCATCCCCCCATACACATGTATATACATACGTCCACACACGCAAATGTACATACCTACACAGTTTTCCATGGTTTACCCCAGACGCTTCACATGCCCTGCTTCAATCCACTGACAGCACGTCAACCCCGGTATACCACATCGCTCCAATTCACTCTATTCCTTGCCCTCCTTTCACCCTCCTGCATGTTCAGGCCCCGATCACACAAAATCTTTTTCACTCCATCTTTCCACCTACAATTTGGTCTCCCTCTTCTCCTTGTTCCCTCCACCTCCGACACATATATCCTCTTGGTCAATCTTTCCTCACTCATCCTCTCCATGTGCCCAAACCACTTCAAAACACCCTCTTCTGCTCTCTCAACCACGCTCTTTTTATTTCCACACATCTCTCTTACCCTTACGTTACTCACTCGATCAAACCACCTCACACCACACATTGTCCTCAAACATCTCATTTCCAGCACATCCATCCTCCTGCGCACAACTCTATCCATAGCCCACGCCTCGCAACCATACAACATTGTTGGAACCACTATTCCTTCAAACATACCCATTTTTGCTTTCCGAGATAATGTTCTCGACTTCCACACATTCTTCAAGGCTCCCAGGATTTTGGCCCCCTCCCCCACCCTATGATCCACTTCCGCTGCCATGGTTCCATCCGCTGCCAGATCCACTCCCAGATATCTAAAACACTTCACTTCCTCCAGTTTTTCTCCATTCAAACTCATCTCCCAATTGACTTGACCCTCAACCCTACTGTACCTAACAACCTTGCTCTTATTCACATTTACTCTTAACTTTCTTCTTCCACACACTTTACCAAACTCAGTCACCAGCTTCTGCAGTTTCTTACATGAATCAGCCACCAGCGCTGTATCATCAGCGAACAACAACTGACTCACTTCCCAAGCTCTCTCATCCCCAACAGACTTCATACTTGCCCCTCTTTCCAAAACTCTTGCATTTACCTCCCTAACAACCCCATCCATAAACAAATTAAACAACCATGGAGACATCACACACCCCTGCCGCAAACCTACATTCACCGAGAACCAATCACTTTCCTCTCTTCCTACACGTACACATGCCTTACATCCTCGATAAAAACTTTTCACTGCTTCTAACAACTTGCCTCCCACACCATATATTCTTGATACCTTCCACAGAGCATCTCTATCAACTCTATCATATGCCTTCTCCAGATCAATAAATGCTACATACAAATCCATTTGCTTTTCTAAGTATTTCTCACATACATTCTTCAAAGCAAACACCTGATCCACACATCCTCTACCACTTCTGAGACCACACTGCTCTTCCCCAATTTGATGCTCTGTACATGCCTTCACCCTCTCAATCAATACCCTCCCATATAATTTACCAGGAATACTCAACAAACTTATACCTCTGTAATTTGAGCACTCACTCTTATCCCCTTTGCCTTTGTACAATGGCACTATGCACGCATTCCGCCAATCCTCAGGCACCTCACCATGAGTCATACATACATTAAATAACCTTACCAACCAGTCAACAATACAGTCACCCCCTTTTTTAATAAATTCCACTGCAATACCAGTACAGAATGGAAAAAGGTGATAACAATGGAAGTAAGGGGAGTGGGGGAGGAATGGGATGTATTTAGGGAATCAGTGATGGATTGCGCAAAAGATGCTTTTGGCATGAGAAGAGTGGGAGATGGGTTTATTAGAAAGGGTAGTGAGTGGTGGGATGAAGAAGTAAGAGTATTAGTGAAAGAGAAGAGAGAGGCATTTGGACGATTTTTGCAGGGAAAAAATGCAATTGAGTGGGAGATGAATAAAAGAAAGAGACAGGAGGTCAAGAGAAAGGTGCAAGAGGTGAAAAAAAGGGCAAATGAGAGTTGGGGTGAGAGACTATCAGTAAATTTTAGGGAGAATAAAAAGATGTTCTGGAAGGAGGTAAAGTGCGTAAGACAAGGGAGCAAATGGGAACTTCAGTGAAGGGCGCAAATGGGGAGGTGATAACAAGTAGTGGTGATGTGAGAAGGAGATGGAGTGAGTATTTTGAAGATTTGTTGAATGTGTTTGATGATAGAGTGGCAGATATAGGGTGTTTTGGTCGAGGTGGTGTGCAAAGTGAGAGGGTTGGGGAAAATGATTTGGTAAACAGAGAAGAGGTAGTGAAAGCTTTGCGGAAGATGAAAGCCGGCAAGGCAGCAGGTTTGGATGGTAATGCAGTGGAATTTATTAAAAAAGGGGGTGACTGTATTGTTGACTGGTTGGTAAGGTTATTTAATGTATGTATGACTCATGGTGAGGTGCCTGAGGATTGGCGGAATGCGTGCATAGTGCCATTGTACAAAGGCAAAGGGGATAAGAGTGAGTGCTCAAATTACAGAGGTATAATTTTGATGAGTATTCCTGGTAAATTATATGGGAGGGTATTGATTGAGAGGGTGAAGGCATGTACAGAGCATCAGATTGGGGAAGAGCAGTGTGGTTTCAGAAGTGGTAGAGGATGTGTGGATCAGGTGTTTGCTTTGAAGAATGTATTTGAGAAATACTTAGAAAAGCAAATGGATTTGTATGTAGCATTTATGGATCTGGAGAAGGCATATGATAGAGTTGATAGAGATGCTCTGTAGAAGGTATTAAGAATATATGGTGTGGGAGGAAAGTTGTTAGAAGCAGTGAAAAGTTTTTATCGAGGATGTAAGGCATGTGTACGTGTAGGAAGAGAGGAGAGTGATTGGTTCTCGGTGAATGTAGGTTTGCGGCAGGGGTGTGTGATGTCTCCATGGTTGTTTAATTTGTTTATGGATGGGGTTGTTAGGGAGGTAAATGCAAGAGTTTTGGAAAGAGGGGCAAGTATGAAGTCTGTTGGGGATGAGAGAGCTTGGGAAGTGAGTCAGTTGTTGTTCGCTGATGATACAGCGCTGGTGGCTGATTCATGTGAGAAACTGCAGAAGCTGGTGACTGAGTTTGGTAAAGTGTGTGGAAGAAGAAAGTTAAGAGTAAATGTGAATAAGAGCAAGGTTATTAGGTACAGTAGGGTTGAGGTTCAAGTCAATTGGGAGGTGAGTTTGAATGGAGAAAAACTGCAGGAAGTGAAGTGTTTTAGATATCTGGGAGTGGATCTGGCAGCGGATGGAACCATGGAAGCGGAAGTGGATCATAGGGTGGGGGAGGGGGCGAAAATTCTGGGAGCCTTGAAGAATGTGTGGAAGTCGAGAACATTATCTCGGAAAGCAAAAATGGGTATGTTTGAAGGAATAGTGGTTCCAACAATGTGGTATGGTTGCGAGGCGTGGGCTATGGATAGAGTTGTGCGCAGGAGGATGGATGTGCGGGAAATGAGATGTTTGAGGACAATGTGTGGTGTGAGGTGGTTTGATCGAGTGAGTAACGTAAGGGTAAGAGAGATGTGTGGAAATAAAAAGAGCGTGGTTGAGAGAGCAGAAGAGGGTGTTTTGAAGTGGTTTGGGCACATGGAGAGAATGAGTGAGGAAAGATTGACCAAGAGGATATATGTGTCGGAGGTGGAGGGAACGAGAAGAGGGAGACCAAATTGGAGGTGGAAAGATGGAGTGAAAAAGATTTTGTGTGATCGGGGCCTGAACATGCAGGAGGGTGAAAGGAGGGCAAGGAATAGAGTGAATTGGAGCGATGTGGTATACCGGGGTTGACGTGCTGTCAGTGGATTGAATCAAGGCATGTGAAGCGTCTGGGGTAAACCATGGAAAGCTGTGTAGGTATGTATATTTGCGTGTGTGGACGTATGTATGTACATGTGTATGGGGGGGGGGGTTGGGCCATTTCTTTCGTCTGTTTCCTTGCGCTACCTCGCAAACGCGGGAGACAGCGACAAAGTATAATAATAAAAAATATATATATATATATATATATATATATATATATATATATATATATATATATATATATATATATTATCATCTCCAGTAAAATTACTTTCCAAATGAAGGATCAGGATCAGGAGTCAAGCGAGAATATTTCCTTGGACGCTCATCTTTTTTTACCAGACGCTCCCTCGGATAGGTAGGAAACGGAGACTACATTTTTTATTATTCAAAATGGAACAAACATTCCCTTAGTGTCTACGACCTGGCTTGCTCAGTGGTAGCGCGTGGGCCCAAAATGGCTGAATTTCGTAGGTTCGAGTTGCCCAATAGGTTATTTTTTCATATTTTTCTTAATTTATTTTCGTCTTTTTTTGTTTTTTTATCTCTCTAACATACAGCAGGTATTGACCTCAACTGAAAGTGTTTCGACCTTTGGATTGACCCTTTCGGACTAAGTCAGTAACGGCAGCACGTTTTGAAGATCTTCACTAGAGCGCTGGATGAACATCCAAAATGTTGGAGGAATATGATGATGACATAAAAGAAACAATATGCTGACATCTTTTGAGTAGATGTAAGAGAAAGAAATAAGTAACCTGACATAGTATTGAAACCCACGACCTTACCCTTCAGCTACCCTCCTTATCCTTCAGCTACCTTCCTCATCCTTCAGCTACCCTCATCCTTCAGCTACTCTCATCCTTCAGCTACCCTCATCCTTCAGCTACCCTCCTCATCCTTCAGCTACCCTCATCCTTCAGCTACCCTCATCCTTCAGCTACCCTCATCCTTCAGCTACCCTCATATTCCAGCTACTCTCATTCCTCAGTTACACTCATTTTTCAATTACTGTCATCCTTCAGGTACTAACATCCTTTAGGTAACGTTATCCTTCAGATTCCGTCATCTTACATGTAACCTAGTCCTTCAAGTGCCCTCATGCCCCAGGTACCGTCATGCTTCAGGTACCGTCATCCTGATATCATGCCATCGTTCGCATGCCTGGTCCTGACTAATACATTACGGTACCTCCTTTACCAACCTCTTGGCTGATTGAGGAGAGCAAAAAGAACAGGTTAACCAACTGATGAAGCTCGTTCTTTTCCCTCCTCCTGTCCTCACTCCTCACATGATGGCGAATGTGAGTAAGAATAAGGAGAGAACCTGTGTGGGAGCCTCAGTAGAGAGAACATGTGTAAGAACCTCAGTACAGAGAACTTGTGTGGGAGCCTCAGTAGAGAGAACCTGTGTGGGAGCCTCAGTAGAGAGAACCTGTGTGGGAGCCTCAGCAGAGAGAACCTGTGAGAGCCTCAGTACAGAGAACCTGTGTGGGAGCCTCAGTACAGAGAACCTGTGTGGGAGCCTCAGCAGAGAGAATCCGTGAGAGCCTCAGTAGAGAGAACCTGTGTGGGAGCCTCAGTAGAGAGAACCTGTGAGAGCCTCAGTAGAGAGAACTTGTGTGGGAGCCTCAGTAGAGAGAACCTGTGTGAGAGCCTCAGTAGGGAGAACCTATGAGAGCCTCGGTAGAGAGAACTTGTGTGGGAGCCTCAGTAGAGAGAACCTGTGAGAGCCTCAGTAGAGAGAACTTGTGTGGGAGCCTCAGTAAAGAGAATCTGTGTGGGAGCCTCAGTAGAGAGAACCTGTGTGGGAGCCTCAGTACAGAGAACCTGTGAGAGCTTCAGTACAGAGAACTTGTGTGGGAGCCTGAATAGAGAGAACTTGTGTGGGAGCCTCAGTACAGAGAACCTGTGCGAGAGCCTCAGTAGAGAGAACCTGTGTGGGAGCCTTAGTAGAGAGAACCTGTGTTGGAGCCTCAGTACAGAGAACCTGTGTGGGAGCCTCAGTAGAGAGAGCCTGTGTGGGAGCCTCAGCATAGAGAACCTGTGTGGGAGCCTCAGTAGAGAGAACCTGTGTGGGAGTCTCAGTACAGAGAACCTGTGAGAGCTTCAGTAGAGAGAACTTGTGTGGGAGCCTCAGTACAGAGAGCCTGTGCGAGAGTCTCAGTAGAGAGAACCTGTGTGGGAGCCTCAGTAGAGAGAACCTGTGTGGGAGCCTCAGTAGAGAGAACCTGTGTGGGAGCCTCAGTAGAGAGAACCTGTGTTGGAGCCTCAGTACAAAGAACCTGTGTGGGAGCCTCAGTAGAGAGAACCTGTGTGGGAGCCTCAGTAGAGAGAACCTGTGTGGGAGCCTCAGTACCGAGAACCTGTGAGAGCTTCAGTAGAGAGAACTTGTGTGGGAGCCTGAATAGAGAGAACTTGTGTGGGAGCCTCAGTACAGAGAACCTGTGCGAGAGCCTCAGTAGAGAGAACCTGTGTGGGAGCCTTAGTAGAGAGAACCTGTGTTGGAGCCTCAGTACAGAGAACCTGTGTAGGAGCCTCAGTAGAGAGAACCTGTGTAGGAGCCTCAGTATAGAGAACCTGTGAGAGCTTCAGTAGAGAGAACTTGTGTGGGAGCCTCAGTACAGAGAACCTGTGCGAGAGCCTCAGTAGAGAGAACCTGTGTGGGAGCCTCAGTAGAGAGAACCTGTGTGGGAGCCTCAGTAGAGAGAACCTGTGTGGGAGCCTCAGTAGAGAGAACCTGTGTTGGAGCCTCAGTACAAAGAACCTGTGTGGGAGCCTCAGTAGAGAGAACCTGTGTGGGAGCCTCAGTAGAGAGAACCTGTGTGGGAGCCTCAGTAGAGAGAACCTGTGTTGGAGCCTCAGTACAAAGAACTTGTGTGGGAGCCTCAGTAGAGAGAACCTGTGCGAGAGCCTCAGTAGAGAGAACCTGTGTGGGAGCCTCAGTAGAGAGAACTTGTGTTGGAGCCTCAGTACAAAGAACCTGTGTGAGAGCCTCAGTAGAGAGAATCTGTGTTGGAGCCTCAGTAGAGAGAACCTGTGTGAGAGCCTCAGTAGAGAGAACCTGTGTGAGAGCCTCAGTAGAGAGAACCTGTGTGAGAGCCTCAGTAAGGAGAGCATGTGAGGGAGCCTCAGTAGGGAGAGCATGTGAGGGAGCCTCAGTAGAGAGAACCTGTGTGAGAGCCTCAGTAGAGAGAACCTGTGTGAGAGCCTCAGTAGAGAGAACCTGTGTGAGAGCCTCAGTAAGGAGAGCATGTGAGGGAGCCTCAGTAGAGAGAACCTGTGTGAGAGCCTCAGTAGGGAGAGCATGTGAGGGAGCCTCAGTAGAGAGAACCTGTGTGAGAGCCTCAGTAGAGAGAACCTGTGTGAGAGCCTCAGTAGGGAGAGCATGTGAGGGAGCCTCAGTAAGGAAGGTATTACAAAAGGTGTAAGCTGCTGCTGCAGCTGCTGCAGACACTTATGGCTCTTAAACTGAGGCGACACAAGAGTGGCCACTTGATATTGACCATTATAATGCAGCCTGGAGTAAGATAATGCTGGCCACCTCACATTTCTTGCTGTCTTCACTTTAAAGGAAAGAACCATGGGAAACTTGGGCTCTTTATTCGCATTGGGAAAAAATGTTTTTCAACAGAAATATGTTGTAGTGGCATTCATTTTCAGGTATACGTATACCATCTTTTTATAGTGCATTTGTAATGATATATCTATTTCATGGTTGCTGACACGGTGTATATATATATATATATATATATATATATATATATATATATATATATATATATATATATATATATATATATATATAAATATATATATATATATATATATATATATATATATATATATATATATATATATATATATATATATATATATATTTTCTTTTTTTCTATTTCATTATACTTTGTCGCTTTCTCCTGCGTTAGCGAGGTGGCGCAAGGAAACAGATGAAAGAATGGCCCAACCCATCCACATACACATGTATATACATAAACGCCCACAAACGCACATATACATACCTATGTATTTCAACGTAAACATACATATACATACACAGACATATTCTACCTATATACACATGTACATATTCATACATGCTGCCTTCATCCATTCCGACGACCCCTAGCCACACATGAAATGGTACCCCCCTTCCCCCGCGTGCGCGCGAGGTAGCGCCAGGAAACGGCAACAAAGGCCACCTTCGTTCACCCTCAGACTCTATCTGTCATGTATAATGCACCGAAACCACAGCTCCCTTTCCACATCCAGGCCCCACAAAACTTTCCATGGTTTACCCCAGACGCTTCACATGCCCTGTTTCAATCCATTGATAGCGCGTCGACCCCAGTATGCCATATCGCTCCAATTCACTCTACTCCTTGCGCGCCTTTTACCCTCCTGTATGTTCAGGCCCCGATCGCTCAAAATCTTTTTCACTCCATCCTTCCACCTCCAATTTATTCTCCCACTTCTCGTTCCCTCCACCTCTGACACATATATGTTCTTTGTCAATCTTTCCTCACTCATTTTCTCCATGCGACCAAACCATCTCAATACACCCTTTTCTGCTCTCTCATCCACACTCTTTTTATTACCACACATCTCCCTTACTCTTTCATTACTTACTCGATCAAACCACCTCACACCACATATTGTCCTCAAACATCTCATTTCCAACACATCCACCCCCCTTCGCACAACCCTATCTGTAGCCCGTGCCTCACAAACATATAGCATTGTTGGAACCACTATTCCTTCAAATATACCTATTTTTGCTATCCGAGATAACGATCTCGCCTTTCACACATTCATCAACGCTCCCAGAACCTTCGCCCCTCCCCCACCCTGTGACTCACTTCCTCTTCCATGGTTCCATCCGCTGCCAAATCCACTCACAGATATCTAAAACACTTCACTTCCTCCAGTTTTTCTCCATTCAAACTTACCTCCCAGTTTACTTGTCCCTCAACTCTACCGAACCTAATAACCTTGTTCTTATTCACATTTCCTCACCCTTCTTTTTTCACACACTTTACCAAACTCAGTCACCAATTTCTGCAGTTTCTCACCCGAATCATCCACCAGCGCTGTATCATCAGCGAACAACAACTGACTCACTTCCCAAGCCCTCTCATCCACAACAGACTACATATTTGCCCTCTCTCCAAAACTCATGCATTGGCTCCCTAACAACCCCATCCCTATGCAAATTAAACAACCATGGAGACATCACGCATCCCTGCCGCAAACCTACATTTACTGAGAACCAATCACTTTCCTCTCTTCCTACTCGTACACTTTTCTCTGCTAGCAACTTGCCTTCCACACCATATACTCTTAATACCTTCCACAAAGCATCTCTATCAATTCTATCATATGCCTTCTCCAGATCCATAAATGCTACATACAAGTCCATCTAAGTATATCTCACATACATTCATCAAAGGAAATACGTGATTCACACATCTTCTACCACTTCTGAAACCACACTGCTCTTCCCCAATCTGATGCTCTGTACATGACCTGACCCTCTCAATCAGTACCCTCCCATATAAGTTCCCAGGTTTTACTGGACAAACTTATACCTCTGTGATTTGAACACTCACCTTTATCCCCTTTGCACTATGCATGCATTCCGCCAATCCTCAGGCACTTCACCATGAACCATAAACACATTGAACATCCTCACCAACCAGTCAACAACACAGGCACCCCATTTTTAATAAATTCCACAGCAATACTATCCAGACTCGCAGCCTTGCCGGCTTTCATCCTCCGCAAAGCTTTCACTACCTCTTCTGTTTGCCAAAACATTCTCCCTGACTCTCTCACTTCGCACACTACCTCGACCAAAGCACCCTATATCTGCCACTCTATCAACAACCACATTCAACAAACCTTCAAAATACTCACTCCATCTCCCCCTCACTTCACCACTACTTGTTATTACCTCCCCATTTGCCCTCTTCACCAATATTCCCATTTGTTCTCTTGTCTTACGCACTTTATTTACCTCCTTCCAAAACACTTTTTTATTCTCTCTAAAATTTAATGATACTCTCTCACCCCACCTCTCATTTGCCCTCTTTTTCACCTCTTGCACCTTTCTCTTGACCTCCTGCCTCTTTCTTCTATACATCTCCCAGTCATTTGCACTATATCCCTGCAATAATCGTCCAAATGCCTCTCTCTTCTCTTTCACTAACAACCTTGATTCTTCATCCCACCACTCACTACCCATTCTAATCTGCCCACCTCCCACCTTTCTCATACCACAGGCATCTTTTGCGCAAACCATCATCCCATTCCTCCCCCACTCCCCTTACGTCATTTGATCTCACCCTCTTCCATTGTGCACTCAATCTCTCCTGGTACTTCCTCATACAAAGTCTCCTTCCCAAGCTCTCTTACTCTCACCACTTTTTTCACCCCAACATTCTTCTTTTCTGAAAACCTCTACAAATCTTCACCTTCACCTCCACAAGATAATGATCAGACATCCCTCCAGTTGCCCCTTTTAGCACATTCACATCCAAAAGTCTTTCTCTCTCGCGCTTATCAATTAACACGTAATCCAATAACGCTCTCTGGCCATCTCTCCTACTTAAATAGGTATGCTTATGTATATCTCTCTTTTTAAACCAGGTATTCCCAATCACAAGTCCTTTTTCAGCACACAAATCTTCAAGTTCTTTACCTTTTCATTAAGAACACTGAACATTCCATGTACATCAATTATATCCTCAACTGCCACATTACTCACCTTTTCATTCAATTCACCCATCTCTATAACCCGGTGTCGTGCATCAAAGCTGGTAAGACACTCACTCAGCTGCTCCCAAAACACCTGCCTGTTGTGATCTTTCTTCTCATGACCAGGTGCATGTGCACCAATAATCACCCATCTCTCTCCAACCACTTTCAATTTTACCCATATCGATCTAGAGTTTGCTTTCTTGCCTTCTATCATATAGACTCACAACTCCTGTTTCAGGAGTAGTGCTACTCTTCCTTTGCTCTTGTCCTCTCGCCAACCCCTGATTTATATATATATATATATATATATATATATATATATATATATATATATATATATATATATATATATATATATATATATATATATATATATGTATATATATATATATATATATATATATATATATATATATATATATATATATATATATATATATATATATATATATATATATATGGATAGAGTTGTGCGCAGGAGGGTGGATGTACTGGAAATGAGATGTTTGAGGACAATGTGTCGTGTGAGGTGGTTTGATCGAGTAAGTAATGTAAGGGTAAGAGAGATGTGTGGAAATAAAAAGAGCGTGGTTGAGAGAGTAGAAGAGGGTGTTTTGAAATGGTTTGGGCACATGGAGAGAATGAGTGAGGAAAGATTGACCAAGAGGATATATGTGTCGGAGGTGGAAGGAACGAGGAGAAGTGGAAGATCAAATTGGAGGTGGAAAGATGGAGTGAAAAAGATTTTTAGTGATCGGGGCCTGAACATGCAGGAGGGTGAAAGGAGGGCAAGGAATAGAGTGAATTGGATCGATGTGGTATACCGGGGTTGACGTGCTGTCGGTGGATTGAATCAGGGCATATGAAGCGTCTGGAGTAAACCATGGAAAGTTGTGTGGGGCCTGGATGTGGAAAGGGAGCTGTGGTTTCGGGCATTATTGCATGACAGCTAGAGACTGAGTGTGAACGAATGGGGCCTTTGTTGTCTTTTCCTAGCGCTACCCCGCACACATGAGGGGGGAGGGGGATGGTATTCCATGTGTGGCGAGGTGGCGATGGGAATGAATAAAGGCAGACAGTGTGAATTGTGTGCATGGGTATATATGTATGTGTCTGTGTGTGTATATATATGTGTACATTGAGATGTATAGGTATGTATATTTGCGTGTGTGGACGTGTGTGTATATACATGTGTATGGGGGTGGGTTGGGCCATTTCTTTCGTCTGTTTCCTTGCGCTACCTCGCAAACGCGGGAGACAGCGACAAAGCAAAAGCAAAATAAATATATATATATATATATATATATATATATATATATATATATATATATATATATATATATATATATATATATATATATATGGAAGGATGGAATGAAAAAAATTTGAGCGATCGAGGCCTGAACATGCAGGAGGGTGAGAAGCATGCACAGAATAGAGTGAATTGGAGCGATGTGGTATACTGGGTTCAACGCCCCGTCAATGGACTGAAGCAGAGCTGTGAAATGTCTGGGTAAACCATGGAAAGGTCCGTTGGGCCTGGATGTGGATAGAAAGCTGTGGTTCCGGTGCATCACACATAGCGCGTGTATGGATGAGAACGCATGTGGCCTTTCTTTTTTCTTCCTGGTGCTCCGTCAGTGACGCAGGGGATGGCAGTATATTCTATGTCACAGAGATAGTGGAGATAGTTTGTGTATATACATTCATACTTACACAAATGCACCACATATACCACATATATATAAACACATTAATATACAACACACACACACACACACACACACACACACACACACACACACACACACACACACACACACCTCACACACATACACACGTACGCACGCAAGCACGATTATCACCGGCACTTATAGATAACACTCACCAATGCATACACGCTCACCTTTAAGAGTATAGACTATCTACCTACTGTGCTTTCTCTTACTTTTGCTCTACAACTTTTCTGCGTTAATAACGTGTTGCAGTTGCTTTTCATTCACAACCTGTGGCCCTGGTAGATTATATTAACGATTTTTCATTTCTGTGCAAATAAAACCCATTAACATAGAGACTGGTTGTGGCAGACGTATCGGAAAGCTCTCCATGCGGAGGCCATGTTCATTTTTTGTCTGTGTCAAATCTCCCAAACCATCATTTATGAGCGTGATACGACTCTGGATTGTGAGGGAAGAGAAGAAGGACGAGGAGGAGGTACAACGAAGATGATAGAAAAAGAAACAAGTGGAAAGGGAGTGACTAGTTTTCCTCCTTAGAATCGTTTTCCTTCTATGTTAGTCCATAACTCGGTACAGATCAGGTGTTATGGGAAGATGAAATTACAAAGGAGAAGATAGATTACGACATAGCATTTCAGATCTAAATGAATTGGTTCCCAAACCAATGTCTGCATCTCACGTGAATAATCTAGGACCTGCCATGACCTGAGAAATGTTGGGAAGGTCTCCAGATCATTTTTAGTGGATAGTGTAGTAACGCTGAGCATCTCCTCGTTACTGACGTAGTACAAATAGCAAAAAAAGAAAGAGTGTGATAACATGAAGCTCGAAGACTCATAAAGACAAATTTCAAGAGGAAATATGTGGATATGTCTGCACCCCCGCAGGAGTCAATACTTCTCTGTATTATCCTGAGTTTTAACATCTTAAGGAAAAAGTCATCACGTGCTAAACCTGAGGACAAGCAAATAACTCAGTCCTGAAATATGTTGGTGTAGCATGATAGTTCTATTGTTTAATATTCGCTGGTGAAATAATGAACAAAAGAACAAAAAGTAGGAAGAAAGGTGTCGTTCGCGTCAGACGTGTTCACGTAAGGTCATGTTTTTGCTCTTGTTATGAAAATATGGAAATATGAAGAGATTGGTTGGGTGCGAAACGTGTGCTTCTACGACACTCAGGGAATACGGAAGTAGAATTCTTTTTTGCTTACCCCTGGGATAGAATATATATATATATATATATATATATATATATATATATATATATATATATATATATATATATATATATATATGCTGAATAGATAGATAGACAGATAGATAGGTAGATATTTTTACAACTATCTATTCTACTACTGTAAAAAAGAATAATTGACTCACTCGAGAATTTATCAGGTCGAGCTTGGGTAGTTACAACTCGTGGAAACAGGACCAGTTTTATTTTTTTTCGCAGTTTCGACAAAATATATATATAAGAATTCTGATAATTACAACAACGTCTCTTAAATGCAGCAAATCGAGGAGGATAAAGACAAGATTTAAGAGGCTATGAAGTAGAGAGAAACTGTAGGAGTAAACCGTCCAACCAATCAGCCTTACCAAACCCCCAGACAGAGGGAGGGAGCCCCAGGGACCTCCAGAACCCAACCCTAACCCAACGTAAACCAATTGGGGGCCCAATCCTCCCGGATCTATCCAGTCGCTAGTGAAAGAACGAAAGGAAAAATCTGCAACTCGAAGTCAATTGGTAGACAGTTATTGAAGCTGGCCAACAACGCAGCCTCTTAAATTCTTGCTTTGTGTGTTGCAGTGTTTGTGAGATGCTGACACTACCCAGCAGCGATAACCACCAGGGATTTTTGGGGAGACGGAGTGTAAGAGCAGCCTTGGCACAGAGACGCCATAGTTCTGTGAAGAGATCATGTTTGATATTCCTAATTCTTCACTTCAGGTACACAGGACAAATGGAAAACTTTTCCAGTGTGAGATATTATTTTCAGCGGAAATATTTTTTCAAGATGAAACGTAAACTTTCTAAAAACTGAACAGATCGCTAGTTATAGAAGTGGGGTATTTTTTTACATTCTAATATTTCTCAAGAATGATGTTAAGAAAAACACTAAATTACAATTAAAATAGAAAGAAAAATAAGGAAATATATATGTATATATATATATATATATATATATATATATATATATATATATATATATATATATATGTATATATATATATATATATATATATATATATATATATATATATATATATATATATATATATATATATATATATATATATATATATATATTTTTATTTTTATTATACTTTGTCGCTGTCTCCCGCGTTTGCGAGGTAGCGCAAGGAAACAGACGAAAGAAATGGCCCAACCCACCCCCATACACATGTATATACATACGTCCACACACGCAAATATACATACCTACACAGCTTTCCATAGCTTACCCCAGAAGCTTCACATGCCTTGATTCAATCCACTGACAGCACGTCAACCCCGGTATACCACATCGCTCCAATTCACTCTATTCCTTGCCCTCCTTTCACCCTCCTGCATGTTCAGGCCCCGATTACACAAAATCTTTTTCACTCCATCTTTCCACCTCCAATTTGGTCTCCCTCTTCTCCTTGTTCCCTCCACCTCCGACACATATATCCTCTTGGTCAATCTTTCCTCACTCATCCTCTCCACGTGCCCAAACCACTTCAAAACACCCTCTTCTGCTATCTCAACCACGCTCTTTTTATTTCCACACATCTCTCTTACCCTTACGTTACTCACTCGATCAAACCACCTCACACCACACATTGTCCTCAAACATCTCATTTCCAGCACATCCATCCTCCTGCGTACAACTCTAGCCATAGCCCACGCCTCGCAACCATACAACATTGTTGGAACCACTACTCCTTCAAACATACCCATTTTTGCTTTCCGAGATAATGTTCTCGACTTCCACACATTCTTCAAGGCCCCCAGAATTTTCGCCCCCTCCCCCACCCTATGATCCACTTCCGCTTCCATGGTTCCATCCGCTGCCAGATCCACACCCAGATATCTAAAACACTTCACTTCCTCCAGTTTTTCTCCATTCAAACTCACCTCCCAATTGACTTGACCCTCAACCCTACTGTACCTAATAACCTTGCTCTTATTCACATTTACTCTTAACTTTCTTCTTCCACACACTTTACCAAACTCAGTCACCAGCTTCTGCAGTTTCTCACATGAATCAGCCACCAGCGCTGTATCATCAGCGAACAACAACTGACTCACTTCCCAAGCTCTCTCATCCCCAGCAGACTTCATACTTGCCCCTCTTTCCAAAACTCTTGCATTTACCTCCCTAACAACCCCATCCATAAACAAATTAAACAACCATGGAGACATCACACACCCCTGCCGCAAACCTACATTCACTGAGAACCAATCACTTTCCTCTCTTCCTACACGTACACATGCCTTACATCCTCGATAAAAACTTTTCACTGCTTCTAACAACTTTCCTCCCACACCATATATTCTTAATACCTTCCACAGAGCATCTCTATCAACTCTATCATATGCCTTCTCCAGATCCATAAATGCTACATACAAATCCATTTGCTTTTCTAAGTATTTCTCACATACATTCTTCAAAGCAAACACCTGATCCACACATCCTCTACCACTTCTGAAACCACACTGCTCTTCCCCAATCTGATGCTCTGTACATGCCTTCACCCTCTCAATCAATACCCTCCCATACAATTTGCCAGGAATACTCAACAAACTTATACCTCTGTAATTTGAGCACTCACTCTTATCCCCTTTGCCTTTGTACAATGGCACTATGCACGCATTCCGCCAATCCTCAGGCACCTCACCATATATATATATATATATATATATATATATATATATATATATATATATATATATATATATATATATATATATATATACATGTATATATATATACATGTATATATTGTCGTTCGTTGATGATACAGCGCTAGTGGCTGATTCGGGAGAGAAACTGCAGAAACTGGTGACTGAGTTTGGTAAAGTGTGTGAAAGAAGATAGCTGAGAGTAAACGTGAATAAGAGCAAGGTTATTAGGTACAGTAGGGTTGAGGGACAAGTTAGTTGGGAGGTACGTTTGAATGGAGAAAAACTGGAGGATGTGAAGTGTTTTAGATATCTGGGAATGGATTTGGCAGCGGATGGAACCATGGAAGTGGAAGTGAGTCATAGGGTTGGGGAGGGGGCGAAAGTTCTGGGAGCGTTGAAAAAATATGTGGAAGTCGAGAACGTTATCTCGGAAAGCAAAAATAGGTATGTTTGAAGAAATAGTGGTTCCAACAATGTTATATGGTTGCGAGGCGTGGGCTATAGATAGAGTTGTGCGGAGTAGGGTGGATGTGCTGGAAATGAGATTGTGTGGTAATATATAGAGTGGTTGAGAGAGCAGAAGAGGATTTTTCGAAATGGTTTGGTCACAAGGAGAGAATGAGTGAGGAAAGATTGACCAAGAGGATATATTTGTCAGAGGTGGAGGGAACGAGGAGAAGTGGGAGACCAAATTGGAGGTGGAAAGATGGTGTGAAAATGATTGTGACTGATCGGAGCCTGAACATACAGGAGGGTGAAAGGCGTGCAAGGAATAGAGTGAATTGGAACGATGTGGTATACCGGGGTCGAAGTGCTGTCAATAGATTGAACCAGGGCATGTGAAGCGTCTGTGGTAAACCATGGAAATTTCTGTAGGACCTGGATGTAGAAAGGGAGCTGTGGTTTCGGTGCATTATACATGACAGCTAGAGGCTAACACTGTTGTAGTTTTAGACAAAAGTAACTACTTATCTAAAATGAATGATCTAAATGATGACACAACTTATTCTAAACTTAGTGATAATCCCTTAGAAGCACTTAATTCTCATTTCGATAAAGAAATGAAGTTGTTGTTGAAATGTGATAGTTCTCTTATCAAAAGTTTGTCATCTTTGTCCCCTTCATTGCCATATATGTATGGACTTATCAAAACCCATAAACAGAATTTTCAAGAAAGACCTATAATGAGTTCAATAGGCTCCATAACATATGAATTGTCAAAATGGTTAGTTTCTTTATTAAGCCCTTTAGTGGGTAAGGTATCAAATTCTAATATCATGAACAATGTAGATTTAGTCAACAAGCTAAACAATATCAATGTTAATTTTGATTTCAAACTAGTTAGCTTTGATGTTTCCTCACCTTTCACTAAAGTTTCAGTTGATGACCTTTTAGAATATTTATTTGATGATATTCATTTACCTGTATCAAAGTCTGTTTGATTGAACTGATAAAATTGTGTATAAAAGACTGTGTATTTACATTCAAAGGATATTATTATGCTCAAAAATATGGTATGGCAATGGGTAACCCTCTTTCACCTGTGCTAAGTAGTCGTTATATGGAATTTTTTGAAACAAAATTACTAAAGGATATCTTACCTTCTAATGCAATTTGGTTTAGATATGTGGATGATTTTATTTGTGTTTGACCAAAAAATGAAAATTTACAAATATTTCTTCCCTTACTTAACAATTTAGTACCTTCCATCAAATTTACCGTAGAAAATGAAAATAATGGTATGTTACCATTCTTAGATTGCATGATTCATAGGCAAGGAAACAAGATTAAGTTTAGCATATACAGAAAACCCACCAATGTATGCTCATATATCCATTATTACTCATCTCAACATGACAAGGTTGAATTATCATCATTTCAATCTATGTTCCTAAGGGCATTACGTATTTGCAGTCCAGAGTTTATTGATGATGAGTTTGAGAAGATATATTCTATTGGATCTAAGTTAAAGTACCCTACTATACGTTTCAGCTGTTTTTCGCAAATATCTCGTGAACGATTCATTGTATCGTTATGATATTTCAGCACACTATCTTTAACATCCGGGCCAAATGTATGGTTGACATACCACATTGCTATATGTGTTATGTGAGGAGTCTACTCGTGAAAAAAAATAAAGCCGAGTAGTCATATTGACGCTTTCGAAGGAAAGTGGTGCCCCCCCCCCCCAACACCCTCCCAATTCCCCCCCTTCTCGCCCTCGTTATCCCTTCTCTTCTCCCCCTAACTCCTCATCACCCAACCTTGTGTCCCTCCCTATTTTTCCAAAACTTTGATTATCAGTATATAATTATAATAGAATGCTATGTAGGTGTCTATGTATAGGTATGATTATTAACTAACAGTATGGTACAATTCCATAGACGCAAGACGTATTTCATGTTGATAATTACTGTACAACAGCATAAAAATTAATGTTATGTTACACATTTCGTCTCACCTCACTATGATATTTAATATGACATTGCGACACAATACAGTCTGCTCTACTTTCATATTTCATATGTATATAAATGTAATAATTTATGTTCGAACCAGAATATATTGTCTACACACGTATTCAAACTTATGTACGTTCTACCGCGGGTGCATTCACGTTTGTACAAGGTGACAAGACGAAGAACAAACGCTGTCCTGCATCCACGGGGGCAAAAGGACAACATTGTTGCTGATGATGATGACCGCGCCTCGGCAGTCGCTAGTGTTGTAGCCTCGGGATATGGGTACCCCATACCTCAGAGAGGGGAGGGGATATGGGAGACTGTGGATATTATATTAAGGCATATATTTCTTATTCAAAAACGTAAAGAACACATGAAGTACCCATAAACGATTTCATTTGGTTGACCAAAACCAAAACTGACTTCATCTTCCTGGTCTCCGTCGACACGTCGGTTATTAACAACGGGATTACCTGTTGCTTTCATGGTCGTTTGACGCACTCTGGTTTTCACGTCCACACACAATAACTGTACTACATATCATTACAAATGTATGATACGTATATACAGACTGTCATACCTTTTATTTATGTACGTAATTAGAATACGACAAAATCAAATATAGACAATGGATGGTGTAAATATGGAGTGTTAAGACGGAAATGGGGAGGGAGATGCTGCGATATTAGGGTGGGGGTGGTGGGGTCTTTGGGGGGTGTTCGAGGTGTTGAGGGAGGGTTAGACGAGTACCCCACACTCGCCCGATTCTCTATAACGCTTCCGATATGATGACTGGCGTAGGCTTAGTATCACTCAGTAAAGTCCTCACATAGTACATATAGCAATGTGTTATGTCAGCCGTAAATTAGGCCCGGGTGTTAAGGATAGTGTGCTGAAATATCATAGTGATACAACCATTCGTTTAGCAGAAATTTGTGGAAACCAGCGTTTGTCCGCCGCTGACACGTATAGTAGATCTTTCATTGATAAATCCCTTAGGTTAGCAAAGAAATCATTTTATAGAGTTGAGCCCAAACCTCCCATTGACACCAAGAATCTTTTAGTTCTCCCTTTTGATAATAATTTCACTTTACTTCCCATGTTGCTTTAATGTTAATGTTGCCTTAGCACCAATAATACTATAAATAATATCTTAATCAGGAATTCACCAGAAAATTCTCTTAGATGCATCTATAAAGTGCCTTGTCGAAATTGTGATGAATTTTAAGTTGGTCAGACTGGTAAGGATCTTTCTGTTATACCTAAGCAACATAAATATAGTATAAGAACGGGACAAGAATCAAATGCCTTGTTTAATTACGTTAAAAACTATGATCATTGTATTGACTGGAGTAATGCCATCTTAGTTATCAACTCAAACTCTATTATCAAGAGAAATATCATTAAATCTTCTATTATTAGATACCCAAAGAATTATAATCTCATTATTAGTGATGGTCTATACAAATTTGATAACTTTATTGTTGATTAAATTTGTGGAATGATAAGTTTATGAACGCTCGCTGTATGTTTTGAACAATCACATGTTTACCAAATGGCGTCATAGCTTCGTCTCTTCGATGTATATCAACTGGGTTATATTTCTCTCTTGTGTCTCCCCTGATGATGTGATTATTACACGAAAGTGCACTTGGGAACTTATCGTGTTTCATTTTCCCGGTGGACTCATAGGAATATCTTGATCACGCGCAAAATTGTGATCCTTTCCAATATATATATATATATATATATATATATATATATATATATATATATATATATATATATATATATATATATATATATATATATTATCCCTAGGGATAGGGGAGAAAGAATACTTCCCACGCATTCCTCACGTGTCGTATAAGGCGACTAAAGGGGGCGGGAGGCCAGAAACCCTCCCCTGCTTGTATTTTAACTTTCTAAAAGGGGAAACAGAAGAAGGAGTCACACGGGGAGTGCTCATCCTCCTCGAAGGCTCACGCTGGGGTGTCTAAATGTGTGTGGATGTAACCAAGATGAGAAAAAAGGAGAGATAGGTAGTATGTTTGAGGAAAGGAACCTGGATGTTTTGGCTCTGAGTGAAACGAAGCTCAAGGGTAAAGGGGAAGAGTGGTTTGGGAATGTCTTGGGAGTAAAGTCAGGGGTTAGTGAGAGGACAAGAGCAAAGGAAGGAGTAGCACTACTATTGAAACAGAGTTATGGGAGTATGTGATAGAGTGTAAGAAAGTAAATTCTAGATTGATATAGGTAAAACTGAAAGTTGATGGAGAGAGATGGGTGATTATTGGTGCATATGCAACTGGGCATGAGAAGAAAGATCATGAGAGGCAAGTGTTTTGGGAGCAGCTGAATGAGTGTGTTAGTGGTTTTGATGCGCAAGACCGGGTTATAGTGATGGGTGATTTGAATGCAAAGGTGAGTAATGTGGCAGTTGAGGGAATAATTGGTATACATGGGGTGTTCAGTGTTGTAAATGGAAATGGTGAAGAGCTTGTAGATTTATGTGCTGAAAAGGACTGGTGATTGGGAATACCTGGTTTAAAAAGCGAGATATACATTAGTATACGTATGAAAGTAGGAGAGATGGCCAGAGAGCATCATTGGATTACGTGTTGATTGATAGGCGCGCGAAAGAGAGACTTTTGGATGTTAATGTGCAGAGAAGTGCAACTGGAGGGATGTCTGATCATTATCTTGTGGAGGCGAAGGTGAAGATTTGTAGGGGTTTTCAGAAAAGAAGAGAGAATGTTGGGATGAAGAGAATGGTGAGAGTAAGTGAGCTTGGGAAGGAGACTTGTGTGAGGAAATACTAGGAGAGACTGAGTACAGAATGGGAAAAGGTGGGAACAAAGGAGGTAAGGGGAGTGGGGGAGGAATGGGATGTATTTAGGGAAGCAGTGATGGGTTGCGCAAAAGATGCTTGTGACATGAGAAGCGTGGGAGGCGGGCAGATTAGAAAGGGTAGTGAGTGGTGGGATGAAGAAGTAAGATCATTAGTGAAACAGAAGAGAGGGGCATTTGGACGATTTTTGCAAGGAAAAAATGCAAATGAGTGGGAGATATATAAAAGAAAGAGGCAGCAGGTCAAGAGAAAGGTGCAAGAGGTGAAACAGAGGGCAAATGAGAGCTGGGGTGAGAGAGTATCATTAAATTTTAGGGAGAATAAAATGATGTTTTGGAAGAAGGTAAATAAAGTGCGTAAGACTAGGGAGCAAATGGGAACTTCAGTGAAGGGGGCTAATGGGGAGGTGATAACAAGTAGTGGTGATGTGAGAAGATGGAGTGAGTATTTTGAAGGTTTGTTGAATGTGTTTGATGATAGAGTGGCAGATATAGGGTGTTTTGGTCGAGGTGGTGTACAAAGTGAAAGGGTTAGGGAAAATGATTTGGTAAACAGAGGAGAGGTAGTAAAAGCTTTACGGAAGATGAAAGCCGGCAAGGCAGCAGGTTTGGATGGTATTGCAGTGGAATTTATTAAAAAAAGGGGGTGACTGTATTGTTGACTGGTTGGTAAGGTTATTTAATGTATGTATGACTCATGGTGAGGTGCCTGAGGATTGGCGGAATGCGTGCATAGTGCCATTGAATTATATATATATATATATATATATATATATATATATATATATATATATATATATATATATATATATATATATATATATATATATTCTTCTTTTCTTTTAAACTATTAGCCATTTCCCGCGTTAGCGAGGTAGCGTTAAGAACAGAGGACTGGGCCTTTTTTGGAATATCCTCACCTGGCCCCCTCTGTTCCTTCTTTTGGAAAATTAAAAAAAAAAAAAAAAAAAAAAAAAACGAGAGGGGAGGATTTCCAGCCCCCCCGCTCCCTCCCCTTTTAGTCGCCTTCTACGACACGCAGGGAATACGTGGGAAGTATTCTTAATCCCCTATCCCCAGGGATATATATATATATATATATATATATATATATATATATATATATATATATATATATATATATATTTATTTTTGCTTTGTCGCTGTCTCCCGCGTTTGCAAGGTAGCGCAAGGAAACAGACGAAAGAAATGGCCCAACCCACCCCCATACACATGTATATACATACGTCCACACACGCAAATATACATACCTACACAGCTTTCCATGATTTACCCCAGACGCTTCACATGCCCTGATTCAATCCACTGACAGCACGTCAACCCCGGTATACCATATCGATCCAATTCACTCTATTCCTTGCCCGCCTTTCACCCTCCTGCATGTTCAGGCCCCGATCACACAAAATCTTTTTCACTCCATCTTTCCACCTCCAATTTGGTCTCCCACTTCTCCTCGTTCCCTCCACCTCCGACACATATATCCTCTTGGTCAATCTTTCCTCACTCATTCTCTCCATGTGCCCAAACCATTTCAAAACACCCTCTTCTGCTCTCTCAACCACGCTCTTTTTATTTCAACACATCTCTCTTACCCGTACGTTACTTACTCGATCAAACCACCTCACACCACACATTGTCCTCAAACATCTCATTTCCATCACATCCATCCTCCTGCGCACAACTCTATCCATAGCCCACGCCTCGCAACCATACAACATTGTTGGAACCACTATTCCTTCAAACATACACATTTTTGCTTTCCGAGATAATGTTCTCGACTTTCACACATTCTTCAAAGCTCCCAGGATTTTCGCCCCCTCCCCCACCCTATGATCCACTTCCGCTTCCATGGTTCCATCCGCTGCCAGATCTACTCCCAGATATCTAAAACACTTTACTTCCTCCAGTTTTTCTCCATTCAAACTTACCTCCCAATTGACTTGACCCTCAACCCTACTGTACCTAATTACCTTGCTCTTATTCACATTTACTGTTAACTTTCTTCTTTCACGCACTTTACTAAACTCAGTCACCAGCTTCTGCAGTTTCTCACATGAATCAGCCACCAGCGCTGTATCATCAGCGAACAACAACTGACTCACTTCCCAAGCTCTCTCATCCCCAACAGACTTCATACTTGCCCCTCTTTCCAAAACTCTTGCATTCACCTCCCTAACAACCCCATCCATAAACAAATTAAACAACCATGGAGACATCACACACCTCTGCCGCAAACCGACATTCACTGAGAACCAATCACTTTCCCCTCTTCCTACACGTACACATGCCTTACATCCTCGATAAAAACTTTTCATTACTTCTAAGAACTTGCCTCCCACACCATATTATCTTAATACCTTCCACAGAGCATCTCTATCAACTCTATCATATGCCTTCTCCAGATCCATAAACGCTACATACAAATCCATTTGCTTTTCTAAGTATTTCTCACATACATTCTTCAAAGCAAACACCTGATCCACACATCCTCTACCACTTCTGAAACCACACTGCTCTTCCCCAATCTGATGCTCTGTACATGCCTTGACCCTCTCAATCAATACCCTCCCATATAATATATATACATATATATATATATATATATATATATATATATATATATATATATATATATATATATATATATATATTTATATATATATATATATATATATATATATATATATATATATATATATATATATATATATATATATATACTCATATACATATTAGATAGATAGATAGATTTCATTTACAACACATTCAACGTCTTTCGTTCCTGCATTGCATGCATCCACATAGTTGTGACTGCTATATCTTTGGACAAAAGAATTTTCGCCCCGCAGACAGTGATCTGTCTTCCAACATATTTCTCAATGCTCCAAGCACTTTCGCCCCTTCTCCCATCTATGACTCACTTCCGCTTCCATAGTTCCATTCGCTAGCATGTCCACTCCCAGGTATTTTAAGCAACTCAGTTCCTCTAAATTTTCTCCGTTGAACTTCACACCACCGCTCGCTGTCCCTTTGTAGTGCTAAATCGAATAACCTCTCTGTCATTCATATTGAGTCTCAGCTTTCTCCTTTCACATACTGTCCCAACTCAGACACCAACTTCTGCAGTTTCTTTGCCACGTAATCAGAAAAAAAACTGTCTCAACTCTCAGTCCCCTTCATACCTGTAGAGTGCATACCGTTATATTCTTTCCAAAACCCTGGCAGTAACCTCCCCCCACCACTCCAACTCTAAACAAATTGCAGACTTGCCCCTACCGCAGATCCACCTTCACCTGGGACCACTCACCGTCCTCTCCACCCCCACCCTAACCCCTCGCACACGCATCTTACTCTTTTGATAAAACTTTACTGCTTCTAATAGCTTTCCTCCCTCTTCATGTATTCGTAACATCTTCCCTAAAGCAACTCCATCAACCCTTTCATACGCTTTCTACAGATCCATAAATGTCACATATATATGCTTCTGCTTCTCTAAGTATTACTCACACATTCTTCTATTCTTCAAACTGTCAAATCCACACATCCTTCATTCCAGACTCTGCATTGCTCCTCCTTATTCCGATGTTCTGTGCATACCACCACAGTTTCATTCACCACTTGTCTATATGATTTCCAAGGTACACTTAACAAACTATTGTCTGTAATTCGAACACTCACCTTTTTCCCTCTTGCCTTTATACAGGGGCACTGCGCTTGCGCTCCACTAATCATCAGACAATTTACCATGATCCACACATTCATTGAAAATCCTAATCAGTCATTCAACAGCACAGTCACCCTCTTTCGTAACAAATTTGAGTGCATTACCATCCACTCCAGCCGCCTTATTACATTCCATCTTAAGCAAGGCTTTCACCTCTTCTCCCCTTCTCACCAGACTACTTGCCAAGATTCTCTCTTTCCTCATACCATCCCCGCCAAAACACCTTACATCTGCCACACTATCTTCAAACACATTCATCAGTCCTTCAGAATATTCACTGCATTCCCTCTTCACCTCATCACTGCCTGTTTCCACTTAACCGATGTCTCCATTTGTTCTCTTGTTTGTTTGTTTATTTTTTCCTACCATGAACCTCCTATAAAACTTTTTCGCCTAGAAGTTTGCTGATAATCGTTCACCCCAACTTTAATTTGTTCTCTTCTGCACCCCTGCACTTTCCTCTTGGCCTCCTGCTGCTTTTTTTTTCTTTTACATCTCCCATTCATTCGCACTCCCTCCTTGTGAGTACCGTCATACGCCTCTCTTTCCCTTTCCCTGAGAACTTTATTTCGTCAACCCACCACTCACTAGCCTTTCTCACTTGCCTATCTCCCACCTTCCGCATGCCACAATCTTCTCTCACACGTGCTAGCAATGCTTCCATAAATGACTCCCATTCCTCACCAACACCCCTAACATCGTTTACTCTCACCATTTGCCATTCCGCGCTCAGTCTTGTATTTTCTATACGCTTCTTTTAAGACTTGCTTACTTTTACCAATCTTTTGTAACCCATATCATATCATTTCAAAAAAACCCTCTAAAATCATCATTCTCGACTCTCCCAGAATGATCAGACATCACACTAGCTACCCGTCGCAGCAGACATAATCCCAGTCCCTTTTCGCACGTCCGTCAATTAGTACATAATACAGTAATGTCCGCTTATCATTTTTCCTACTCACCCACTTACACTTAAGTATGTTCCCTTTAAAACCCTGTTGTTGTTGATGATTATCGTACCACAGTACGACACGGGGCCTTGCCTGTAGGCGGCCCGATTTTTGAAACCAAGTATTTCCAATCACCAGTCCTTTTTCAGCACCCAACTTCGCTAGCTGTTCACCAGTTTTACTCAACTTACTGAATGCCCACGCCCCCAGTTATACACCTCAATTGCCACATTACGCACTTTCGCAATTAAATCTCCCTTCACTAATACCGGGTCTCGCACCAGAACCGCTGACACACTCACTCAGTTGCTTCCGAAAAACTCGCCTCTCATCATTCATCTCGTGGTCGGGTAGTTACGCACTAATAATCATCCACCTCTGGTAGTGCACTTTCACTTTCACCCACATTAGTCTGAAGCTTGGTTTCATTCACTCCATCACACATTCCAACAGCTCTTCCTCACACTAACCCCTTATTTTAAGACGTTACTATTTTATTGTTCCACTTTACCCTTGAGCTTTTTTCATTCAGACCTGGAGTTTCTAGGATCCTTTCATCAAGTATACTACTTATCTCTTCCTCCCTCTCATCTTGGTTATATCCAAAATCATCCAAACACCCCTGACTAGGCCTTCCAGGAAGATGAGCGCTCATCGCTCGGCTTCGTTTCTTCCGACTTTGAGGAACTGAAACACAGGACGGGGATGGTTTCCAGCCTTCAGCTCCCGCCCATCTTTGTCGCTTACTACGACATGCAGGAATATAGGGAATATTTGGAAATATTCTTATAAGCACCAGGACCCCAGCCACAAGGCGGCTGCAGCTGTAAGGCTGCGCCACACTCAATATTAGGGATAGAATAGACTTTGGAGTGAGATGGCCTTGGACAAGATTGTACTCCCTTTCATCCAATGGCGATGACACAGCCTGGACAAAGGTAACTATTCATACTCGATGTATCCCCAAATATGCATTCGGAATCCAGTAAAGCATTACACACACACACACACACACACACACACACACACACACACGCACACACACACACACACACACACACACACACACACACACATATATATATATATATATATATATATATATATATATATATATATATATATATATATATATATATATATATATATATATATATATATATATATATATTTTAGTCCCTGGGGATAGGAGAGAAAGAATACTTCCCACGCATTCCTCACGTGTCGTAGAAGGCGACTAATGAGGACGGAAGCGGGGGCTGGAAACCCTCCCATCCTTGTATTTTAACTTTCTGAAAGGGGAAACAGAAGAAGGAGTCACGCGGGGAGTGCTCATCCTCCTCGACGGCTCATATTGGGGTGTCTAAGTGTGTGTGGATGTAACCAAGATGAGAAAAAAAAGAGAGATAGGTAGTATGTTTGAGGAAAGGAACCTGGATGTTTTGGCTCTGAGTGAAACGAAGCTCAAGGGTAAAGGGGAAGAGTGGTTTGGGAATGTCTTGAGAGTAAAGTCAGGGGTTAGTGAGAGGACAAAAGCAAGGGAAGGAGTAGCACTACTCCTGAAACAGGAGTGGTGGGAGTATGAGATAGAGTGTAAGAAAGTAAACTCTAGATTCATATTGGTAAAACTGAAAGTGGATGGAGAGAGATGGGTGATATTTGGTGCATGTGCACCTGGGCATGAGAAGAAGCATCATCAGAGGCAAGTGTTTTGGGAGCAGCTGAGTGAGTGTGTTAGTAGTTTTGATGTACGAGACCGGGCTATAGTGATGGGTGATTTGAATGCAAAAGTGAGTATTGTGGCAGTTGAGGGAATGATTTGTGTACATGGGGTGTTCAGTGTTGTAAACGGAAATGGTGAAGAGCTTGTAGATTTATGTGCTGAAAAAGGACTGGTTATTGGAAATACCTGGTTTAAAAAGAGACATATACGTAAGTATACGTATGTAAGTAGGAGAGATGGCCAGAGAGCGTTATTGGATTACGCGGATATTGATAGGCGCGCGAAAGAGAGACTTTTGGATGTTAATGTGCTAAGAGTTGCAACTAGAGGGATGTCTAATCATTATCTTGTGGAGGCGAAGGTGAAGATTTGTAGAGGTTTTTTCAGAAGAGAAAGAGAATGTTGGGGAGAAAAGAGTGGTGAGAGTAAGTGAGCCTGGGAAGGAGACTTGTGTGAGGAAGTACCAGGAGAGACAGAGTAAACAATGGAAAAAGGTGAGAACAAAGGACGTAGGGGGAGTGGGGGAGGAATGGGATGCATTTAGGGAAGCAGTGGTGGATTGCGCAAAAGATGCTTGTGGCATGAGAAGCGTGGGAGGTGGGCAGATTAGAAAGGGTAGTGAGTGGTGGGATGAAGAAGTAAGATTATTAGTGAAAGAGAAGAGAGAGGCATTTGGACGATTCTTGCAGTGAAATAATGCGAATGACTGGGAGATGTATAAAAAGAGAGGCAAGAGGTCAAGAGAAAGGTGCAAGAGGTGAAAAAGAGGAGAAATGAGAGTTGGGCTGAGAGAGTATCATTAAATTTTAGGGAGAAAATAAAGATGTTTTGGAGGGAGGTAAATAAAGTTCGTAAGACAAGTGAACAAATGGAAACTTCAGTGAAAGGGGCTAATGGGGAGGTGATAACAAGTAGTGGTGATGTGAGAAGGAGATGGAGTGAGTATTTTGAGGTTTGTTGAATGTGTTTGGTGATAGAGTGGCAGATTTAGGGTGTTTTGGTCGAGGTGGTGTGCAAAGTGAGAGGGTTAGGGAGAATGATTTGGTAAACAGAGAAGAGGTAGTAAAAGCTTTGCGGAAGATGAAAGCCGGCAATTCAGCGGGTTTGGATGGTATTACAGTAGAATTTAACAAAAAAGGGGGTGACTGTATTGTTGACTGGTTGGTAAGGTTATTTGATGTATGTATGACTCATGGTGAGGTGCCTGCGGATTGGCGGAATGCTTGCATAGTGCCATTGTACAAAGGCAAAGGGGATAAATGTGAGTGCTCAAATTATAGAGGTATACGTTTGTTGAGTATTCCTAGTAAATTATATGGGAGGGTATTGACTGAGAGGGTGAAGGCATGTACAGAGCATCAGATTGGGGAGGAGCAGCGTGGTTTTAGAGGTGGTAGAGGATTTGTGGATCAGATGTTGGCTTCGAAGAATGTATGTGAGAAATACTTAGAAAAGCAAATGGATTTGTATGTAGCATGGATCTGGAGAAGGCATACGATAGAGTTGATAGAGATGTTTTGTGGGAGGTATTAAGAATATATGGTGTGGGAGGCAAGTTGTTAGAAGCAGAGAAAAGTTTTTATCGAGGATGTAAGGCATGTGTACGTGTAGGAAGAGAGGAAAGTGATTGGTTCTCAGTGAATGTCGGTTTGCGGCAGAGGTGTGTGATGTGTCCATAGTTGTTTAGTTTGTTTATGGATGGGGTTGTTAGGGAAGTGAATGCAAGAGTTTTGGAAAAAGGGGCAAGTATGCAGTCTTTTGTGAATGAGAGAGCTTGGGAAGTGAGTCAGTTGTTGTTCGCTGATGATACAGCGCTGGTGGCTGATTCATGTGAGAAACTGCAGAAGCTTATGACTGAGTTTGGTAAAGTATGTGAAAGAAGAAAGCTGAGAGTAAATGTGAATAAGAGCAAGGTAATTAGGTATAGTAGGGTTGAGGGGCAAGTCAATTGGGAGGTAAGTTTGAATGGAGAAAAACTGGAGGAAGTGAAGTGATTTAGATATCTGGGAGTGGATTTGGCAGCGGATGGAACCATGGAAGCGGAAGTGAATCATCGGGTGGGGTAGGGGGCGAAAGTTTTGGAAGCATTGAAGAATTTGTGGAAGGCGAGAACATTATCGTTGAAAGCAGAAATGTGTATGTTTGAAGGAATAGTAGTTCCAACAATGTTATATGGTTGCGAGGCGTGGACTATAGATCGAGTTGTGCGGAGGAAGACGGATGTGCTGGAAATGACATGTTTGAGGACATTATGTGGTGTGAGGTGGGTTGATCGAGTAATTAATAATAGGGTAAGAGAGATGTGTGGTAATACAAAAAAGTGTGGTTGAGAGAGCAGAAGAGGGTGTTTTGAAATGGTTTGGTCACATGGAGAGAATGAGTGAGGAAACATTGATCAAAAGGATATATTTGTCAGAGGTGGAGGGAACGAGAAGTGGAAGACCAAACTGGAGGTGGAAAGATGTAGTGAAAAAGATTTTGAGTAATCGGGGCCTGAACATGCAGGAGGGTGTAAGGCGTGCAAGGAATAGAGTGAATTGGAATGATGTGGTATACCGGGGTCGACGTGCTGTCAATGGATTGAAACAGGGTATGTGAAGCGCCTGGAGTAAACCATGGAAAGCTCTGTGGGGCCTAGATATGGAAAGGGAGCTGTGGTTTCGGTGCATTATTACATAACAGCTAGAGACTGAGTGTGAACGAATGTGGCCTTTGTTGTCTTTTCCTAGCGCTAATTCGCGCACATGCGGGGGGAGGGGGTTGTTATTTCATGTGTGGTGGGGTGGCGATGGGGATGAATAAAGGCAGACAATATGAATTATGTACATGTGTATATATGTATATGTCTGTGTGTGGGTATATATGTATACGTTGAGATGTATAGGTATGTATATTTGCGTATGTGGACGTGTATGTATATACATGTGTATGTGGGTGGGTTGGGCCATTCTTTCGTCTGTTTCATTGCGCTACCTCGCTAACGCGGGAGACAGCGACAAAGCAAAATAAATAAATTAATGAAATATATATATTTGTGTGTGTTTGTGTGTGTTTGTGTGTGTGTGTGTGCGCGCGTGTGAGTGTGTGTGTGTGTGTGTGTGTGTGTGTGTGTGTGTGTGTGTGTGTGTGTGTGTGTGTGTGTGTGTGTAAGTTTTGTAAGTTTCTCTTGTAAGTTTTGTTAGGTCTAATGAATCATTTATGTTATGTGATAAGAGACTTTCTTCGTATTTTGTAAAGTCTGTTACCAGACAGTTGCTCTTCTTACTCCATCCAGCCAGTAAGTATGACTTCTTTTCCGTAGAGGGTGAAATGTAATTTCTATGATGTTAGGAACATCATGTACAGACATTTACGATTGGCCACTTCGTGAAATTCAGCTCTCTTTTCAACATGACCTTCAGGATTTTTTTTTTTTCTGCAAAGTTCCATATCACGTTGTCTGCGTATCGAGAGGAAATTCACTCACACACCAGGCAACACCAGCACGTTTTGATAACATGTAAAAGTTGAAGAGAAAAAGATGTTTTATGAGAAATTTTAGAGTGATATTCACTGATGCATCATTTTCCTACCATTGGATATCACCATTAGCGTCCCAGTCTTAGAGTAAGATTTCTAAACTTTTCTTCTGAACCAACATCATTTATAATATCTTCCATTTACGTAGCAAGGGAGCATCGTGATGCACAGAGTGGCGTTTGATACCACTTACTGCAGGTGCAGGTATTTTTCTTTTTCAGTTCAAGAAAATGTTAAATCCTGACTGATATTCCAAGAAAAAGTTAACGCCTGCCGTGTCAAGCTGCTGAGAGATTAAAAAACATTTTGCGGATCGTGGGAAACCTTTTATACAAGAGGATCGTGATACACTTGTCCCTACAGGTTATCACTAGAATCTAACATTTCCTCTACTATAGGTTCATATATGACATGAGTGGCATTCTTAGCTTTTGGTAGTGCATATCCCTTGTGTAGTGATCGACGATGTTTGAGTAGATTATGTACGTTAGTTCTGAGGAAAAGTGTAAATTCCCTCAACTCGTTGGGATATGACGTGTTGTGCTGCGCTCAGCTTCAGATATGATGTTGGCTGATCCTGCTGAACGATGCGTTATCAAGGATAATGAGGACTTTCCCTCGGGGTCCGTTGAGGACGACTGATCCCCGCTAGATGTCCGTGTTGCAAGTGACTTGGTGACTGCTAATGCATGTCATTCACCCCGAACTCAAACCTATCTGGATTTATTAAGCTTGTTTTGGGATCTGTATAAGCTTTTAATTTTCAGTTTAACCCATTTATATCAAAAATGGTTCATGGAGGCTCATGATCTCGTGGAAAGTTTAGGTATTATGTGTAATACAAGAAGTTTAGACATGTTTGATGGTTACTGTAGATGATATAGAGGAACCAGTCACACACCCAGGGAAACGTTACACCCACTCGGTCAAGGTTCAGCTATATCATCTGGGTACACCGTACACCACCAACTTGTGTGAGGCATAACCTTGGGAGACCAAAAGCCACCTCGCTTTAAGACAGGGATAGGAGACCTGGTGGAGCCATGAACACTGAGCAAGACAGAATCATAGTAAGGTCATGACATTTGTTCACTGTCTGTCCCTGAGATATCTTCCACCTCGGGAACATCTCGGTGATGGAGATCTATACGGAAGATGATGGCATATGGAGGTCAGATGGAGGCAGGTGTAGGAGGTGGGGTATGTACTTTAAGATTAAACTCAGAGAGAAGCACTCAGCATATAATATCAGATAATCCTCTTGTATTCGAAGGTCAGAGGAATGCATACAGTATGTCAAGGTCAGAGCGATCATTACATCACTAAGAATCATAAGTTATCGTTCATTTATACGAACCTTTATACTTTTTTGTTGAATAAAAAGGCAATTGATTTTTGATGATCGTCATAAAGTGTAATGTATAAACAGATTGAAAAACTTAAAGAACTTGAATAGAATAAATCAAGAAATGTTATCTAGAAATGTTACATTTATTAAGATTCGTGTCTAATTTATGCATATCATTTTCTTCTTTAAGACAAGTAAATAAGTGCGTCAATAAGTACAGAAGAAGGGTTTTAAAAAACGAAGATGCTGCTTTAAAGGATGGAATATGTAGTTTTAAGGAATGGCAAGTTTAGTTCTCGACCAATGGGCGGTTCAAGTTTGGCTTGTAGCTTGTGCGTGGTTTATTTTCCTGAGGCTTCAACAAGCTGGGTTTTTCATTCAAAGTCCTCTTGTTGAAATGGATATTTTGTAGTCTCGTTAGTGGTGGAGGCACACGAGCAGCCAGCTCTCAAGAGCTAAAACCAAAGTAATACATGTAGAAGAAGGAAAGCGAACCAACACTGCGGCGTAGGGGCAGTGTGTCAAGCCTGGGACTGTTTATAAGTTGGACGCTTTTGGCTTAGCTCGGTTAGGCAAAGATGCAGAGCTAGAACCACTCCAGGTGTGAGAGCAGTACTCCATACAAGAACGGATTATTCCTTGTGTAAATGGAGAAACCGTTCAGAAGAAAATTAATTTGATTATCCAAACAAGACTCCCAGTTTCTTAGAGGCATCCTTAGCTATTTCCGTAGTGTTAGCTTTCCAAGACAATTACAGTAATACCAAATATATTCAATGAGTCTGGAGATGTAGTTACAGATACGTAAAAGACGAGAGGAAAGTTGTAAGGCATTTTCGATAGAAGATGGGTAGAATCTGGGTCTCGACGGCATTAAACTTAATCAAATGTCGTCTACCCCACTGAAATATCCTGTCTTAAGTTTATGTTTATTGAGGAAGTTGTGTCGAGATGAGATGTGGTTAGTGAGCACAGAATAAAGTATATAGAACAAAATCGGCAGAGAGGACTGGAGAATGGAATAGAAACCACGTGATAATTGACAGGCAGCAGGAAACATGTAGTAAATGAAGAGTAGAACTTAATGTGTGATTTATCAAGTCGCATTATACATCGTGATTCATGTGGGATAGACAATAATTGGCGATCTGCCATAAGTGCAAGTACAATGACCTCAAAATACTTTGCACAACCCCCATATGATTTCTTAAACGCGATACACTGCTAATGTTTATTGTACGGTACAAGCATATAACGCTCAGGGTAAAAACCATCGTGCATCTGGTTTCTGAGACCAGTGTTTCAAACGGTGTGAACACCAGCAATCCGCCTCACTGTTCCTCAGGCTATCCTGAGGAAGCATTATTCTTTTATTACTCTTCTAGGCTGCCACTTCATATTGGAATTTTGTTTCCGAGATCTGTATTTCATCTACCTGTGCTTCAAGATGGCTGGCTCTTAACTTCCTAAGAGGAGAAAGCTCGAATTCTTGCCTGAAGGCATGACAATATTGGTCCACGTGATACTTCTAGGCACACTGGGCGCTCAAAATGCAGGATCAGGTGGCTGCTTCCTGCAACTTCTCATCAGTGCTTCGCCTCATTCAGGAGATCAAGTCCTTATAAACCAAAAACATGGACCTAGAATATTCTTCAGGAACCTTGCCATTTTCATGATCAGACGTCTGCAGATGGTAATAACGGCCATAGGAGAGATGACAATGTAATTATATGTATGACATCGCCTTTGAAGTTGTATGGGGAGACGGACAAGATTTTTGTAGACGCTGTAAGTATAATTCAGGAGGAGACATATTAGCATATGGTGGACGAACATCGTATAGACCTACATGTCTACATGAGTCGAGTCATGAGGAGCGGAGTGAAGTACGAGGCTCATGAGAGGAGACGGAGTTAGTGGGCAATTATGAGATGAGACAAGTATGTATGTAGATGATATGAGGAATGAGGGTACACAGGTCATCATTCCATCTTAAAGAAAGTAAACTTACTGTTATTACAACAGAGAACAGCTGTCATAAGACCGGGTATATACAACTCATCTGGTCTCTGAATCGTCTCTTCAACAATGGTAAGGTAGGCAGTGGTGACTCTACACCAGGATTCTTCACCACTTCCAAGGTGCTGATGATCCCCATTTCAGGTCTTCAGTCGCCATATGAACATCAAGGTAATAGTGGCTCCACACCGTCAGGCCCTTGTTGTGACTCTTCTCACACTGTTTATTTACAACCACTTCCATGGGTAGTGATGACACCTCAGACTAGGTCCCCTCACCTTTCCTACAACACTGTGTAGGTAATGGTATCTCTACATCGTAAGTACACCTCATTTCCTTACTTCACTTTCTGGTGTTAAGATCCTCACACACCTCTTATCTTGACGTGTATTCTTGCACCACTGAGTAAGCTAATAGTTATAACAGCCACATGGTAAATCCTGGGCAAACTCCAGCTGTACACCTCTATATATATCTGTTGTTGAGTTGGTCACTACTGTCGACATCCGTGATGGTCATTGCCACAGTTGAACCAGAACGTGTAATTGTCGTGTTGGAACATTGTCATACCTTGTCGTGTGTAGCGCTGGCAGTAAGTGGTGCTGGGATTGGGACAGATACTCTCATGCAGGAATATTTACCTCACGCAGCCGCCAACTTGTTATTTCAGACGATGCCATTATTGTCTTCCAGAGCAGCACTGCTTACAGGTGTGATGTTCAGTACCACTTACTGCCATGCGCAGCAACGTCATTTACAGCAAAGTGCATTTGTCGCTTACTGCATGATGGGTAACGGCACTTACCGTCGTGATAGTTAGTGTCACTAACGGCCGCATCAGGTCGTGAGGCGATGAATGCTCGCGTCTTTTTTTTAGTTAGAATGTAAATAGCAACCCGTTTTCTTTTTGTAACGTCGACATCCAGTATCAGTATTCTTCATCCAATCAAAGTGGGAATTCATGCAGATTTGGAAGTATTTGCTTTGTTTCATGACATCAACATTATGGAAAAATACTTGCAGTCTTTATATGTAACTATGGAAGCGTAGATAATGTCAGTGGTGAATATAGAGCGACGATTTTACCAAGACTATCCTTAAGCTTTCTGTCATGCTGCTAGTCACTACGATTATTAGTAAACAATTCCAGTATGTTAACAATCCTTATGATGCAGAATTACTTTACATCATTCGAAACAACGTTTGCTCACGAGTTTGTATCCATTATTACTAGTATGATCAAATGCGTTTAGCACGAAACATCTTCTTAGGTCAAGGTTGTCAGTCTTTTATGATTTTGGATATGTGTACCAGATCACCCCTTAACCTATTTTTTAAGCCAGTAAGTATAAGTCGTCTTGCCGGCTCTGAAAGGCTTTACTTCTCAGTCCGGAAATCATCGTAGTAGCTCGCCGCTGTACCCTCTCTGTCTTTATTTGGAAGAAGGTTACCAAGACAGTATTCAAGATGGGGACTTACTTGCGAACGACGAAGTGATGACCATTTTCTTAGGCTTGACTCATTGTGTCCTACCGATGAAACCTAGAATTTCCATCGCCTTTCATATTTTGTACTGTCTCTGTGCACTGCTTACCCGTCTGTAGGTCATCGGAGGTTACAAAACGGAAGTTTATCCCACATACACCTTTTGTGGCCCATAAGAATTCACACTGTATCTGCCTTTCCATTTCTACTGGCGATGATTTTAACGTCGGTAATAGAATTCATTCGTCACCTGTAAGCCCAGTCCAACAATCTGTTGATAGCTGTAGATGTTCACTTTCTGTTGTAGCATTATCGCTAGGTTTGATATCACTTATAGATGATATCTTATAAGGCAGCCCATTGTATTTCCAGTAATTATACGCTTTATGATAATATTAAGGTTGATGTATAGTTATGTTTTTCTTCGTTTTTGTGATAAGATTTACATTATTTTTCTCTATCTTGGTTACTGCTTTCTTTCAGTTTCTCATGTTCTGTTTTTTTTCATACAAAGGGCTTTTATTCCATTGTTCCACCCTTTTCGCTCAGTTCTGGAAAATGATCGTCTGCTACAAATTAACACTTATGTTCCCTCTGTGACTGAATGTCTGACTGAACCTTTCCCAGGCTACGTCTACAAAGATTTCATTAACGATGTTATCTCAGCTAAGGGTTCCAAGCGTATTGTGAAGATCGTTAAGAGTTGTGTTTGAAATCTGGTATTCATTCACGAAATTCATGTTGACCACCATTACAAACATTATTGGAAGATGTCTCAGAGGTTATTTGTTGTTGGTGACCCGTACTAAACTTTTGTTGAACGGGAACATTATAGAAAAGACCCTCATTTGTAGCTAATACCAAGTACAATATGGTTTCATGAGCGGTTATTTCAGCGAAGGGTCCACGACTGGAAGTACTGGAAAGTGATTTTCCCAACTTCAGTACATGTTACAGTAACCAGTATGATCGAAATGTGTTTGTTACAGATTTCTGGTAATCAGCCATAAAGTCTTTTGACTACCTCTGGTATCTTCGCAATCTAATCTTACTGTTATCTTTTTCCAGAAGTTATCTGTACTTTCTGAATTTTGAAGGCTCTTGGCGGAGACTACAGTTCTCGAGACTTAAGAGAAAAGACGAAGAGAAATATGAGTAACCATTAAAGTTTTTGAAAAGGCGAGGAGAATACATACTTCCTAAAGATAAGAATCGATGGTAAGGAAAAGACTTTCAGTGTAGAAAGCACAGTCAAAAAAGGATGGATGTAATGTGAATATTATGAAATACTGAGATCATTCTGGTAGTTTAGTTCGGACAAGACTAAAGAGTAAAACCAGCAGCCTTGAAACTGATGGTGTAAGATGGCTCTGGACACCACTTAATTCCTAACTCAAGTACCAAAAAAAACGAGGGACTTTATCGGCAGGAGAGTTAGCAGTAGATTGATCAAGTTGTAAAAAAGGAAGGAAGGTTGAATTACGATACTAATTGAAGGTGATTTTGGATAAGGACCAGAGATATCCATTAGCATAAAGTCATATTATTTTTTATACGTTGGAGGCTTCAGTCAAGGACAAAAGCTCACATCAAGGCCAGACCTTGATTGAAATGTATAGAGAATTATGAAGGGGAAAAGAAGAAAGGAAAAGTATTTACGAATTTTGGTGGAAGTGGAAAACCTATCTTTTAAAATGTGCCAGGTCATGGTTATTAGTAAAACATGAGAAGGTAGAGAGTTCAATACACATTCTTTTCAAAAAGTTGTGCTTGATTCTATAAAAACCAGATCTGAAGTGTTTCTAAACAGATATGAATAAAGAGTGAGATTTAAAAGAAGGGGAGAGTTTTCGGTCCTATACGCTCAGACCCTTATGGGTCAGGCGTCGGAGCAAGAGCCACCCTACCCTCATACATTGGGTTGAACTTGTTTCTTTGGTCGCAACTTTAAGGGAAATCCTTTCATCAACATTACGTTGGGAACGGTATTTAGACTTGTACTTAAAGAAAAAGTAGAAAAATTCGAATATCTTAAGATTTTGAATACCAGATATGCGTTGTTCTTTACCTCCAGACGTCATTGAAGTCTAAGTAAGGAAGGATTCAGTTGCATGTTTCAGTTATAATCTTTCTGGACAAAAAAAGTTGGATCACTTGACTTTGTTGTACTCTGAATAAATCCTCACAGGCCAAAATAGTTGATACCCTTTTAATTAAACAGGATTACATCTTATTATTTGCTGTCAGCTTTTTTCAGTAGTTTGTACCGTAAATAGTTTTTTTTTGTCCCTCGATGTATGAGTAGTGGTGGCCTGTTATCCTCTCATGATATCTTACAGATGAGATCAAAAGCATGACTTGTGTTATACTGATCCTTCATCGTTCTTATACTGTGATTATATTTCTTGATTAACGTTTGTGAATTGTGTAATCTGAAGAGCACTGTTTGTTCTTATTATTGTTGATACTGTTTCTGTTGTTGTGGCTGTTTATACAGAAAAAAGCGACCTGACACGGTCTGGAAGGAAGGAGTTTGGAGAACGACGAAAACAGTTGATTATCTATAGATCAATATGCAGAACGCACGTATAGAATATGTGTAATTCGATCAGACATAATGTATGGTAAATTGTTATTGTTATTCATTCTTTTATTTCCTTTTTTTTTTCCCTGTGGCTAGTATTGTATTGCGAGATTCTAATTTGTTTTGTGTGGGTTGAGGATTAAACATCAATTTTGCAAAATGATTTTATTAGACTTTTGCACCATTTTTTTGTCTGTGTGCGCTGATGCAATAGGTTTTCTGGGATCATATTAAAACTTCAGGGAACTTCTATCCTTTTAAAAGCCAGGATTGGAAAAAGTATTTCGAGCATTTGTTGAATGTATGGAAATACAGATGGAAAGACAAAATAAGGTCTAGAGTAAGTCTGGAATGTTACAGCAAATATGCAAGGCGGAAGGTACTAAGGGAGGATATCAAAGAAGGTGAAATTAGTATAATAACGTCAGACGCCTGGAATCATCCACCAGCTGAGAGAGAGAGAGAGAGAGAGAGAGAGAGAGAGAGAGAGAGAGAGAGAGAGAGAGAGAGAGAGAGAGAGAGAGAGGTGGGTGCTAATATATGACCAACTTTATGCAGTATTAGTGAAAGCCTGTGGTGAGGGTAAATGTTACCAGGATTGTATGGATGGAATGACAGTGTTTTTCGCACCTATGGCGAGGTTCTTGTTAGTAGTTGGAAAACCATTGGGGATTAGTTCCTCTATGTAAGTATGACGTATGGTCAGGCATTAGTTACGAAATATAAAGGATCACAAACGATGATTTACGCAGGATGGATTTTCTTCTTTAAGAGAATGGTTCTGGTGATCAGCTGTACAAGAGAATCTAATGATGATGGAGAGAAAGGTGACAAGACGGCTATGTAGCAACTACAGATTTTGAGTAAGGATTATGGTAGGGTAGACAACAGTGTGGTGTATGTTAAGAAGAAATAGATAATATGGGCAGCTGATATAGAAAGTACAACATGTGTTGTAATTAAGGGAAGAATATCATGTGGGGGGGCAAATGTTATAGAGAGTACACATGTGTTGTCATTAAGGGAAGAATATAGTGTGTGGGGGCAGCTGGTATAGAATACATGTGTTGATATTAGCAGAGGGGTATTGTGTGTGTGTGTGTGTGTGTGTGTGTGTGTAGGTAGCTGGTACAGAGCACAACATGTGTTGGCACAAACGGAAAATGGAGCGACTTCAGGTTGTGCCTGACGTTCTACTGTGTTCCCAAGGGTTTTATTATACGTGTAAGGAAAATATTCCCTGGAAATATCGGTAAAGGAGAAGAACTGGTAAACAGTGGAAGGATGTGGAAAGTTGCAGATATGAACTACGGAGGGAAATCATGCGTATAACATGTGGTAGAAAATATATGTGGTATTTAAGCAGAGGGCATAGGGGTGCGAGGCATTACCAGACAGTGAGAGGTCTAGAGGTTGGAGAGGCTACAACATATAGTAAATCGGGGGAACATTATGGTGTAGCTGTAGGTATGGGTATTGAGATATCTGAACGAATCATGTATGGTAGTATGGTAAGGCAAGGCTATTGCTCTTACTGTTATATAAACGACTACCCTCGAGCGCATAGGACTCGAACCTTGGCCATCGAAATGATAGAGTAGTGAACTAAACCACTCGGCTATCATGGAACAAAGTTCTCCATCTCTGACCAGTCTATGCTTCAGCGAGAACCCCTTCTTACGTAAACTGAAGAGTGGGGAGGAGGCCCGTCAACAAACGGCTACAAACTGTCCCGTAAATCCTCCACTGGCACTAAGGTTGAGTTAGAGCATTCTATAGCCTAATCCTGGCGGGCTTTCCCTCGCCTTTTTCAGGATACCTAGGGTGACGGAGGATCTCAATAGGCTGGTCTGAGATGGAAAGCTATTGTCCCGCAGTAGCTGGGAGGTTTACCTCACAAGACTATCAGTTCGATGGCCTAAGCTCGAGGCCCGTGTGCCCAATGGTGATCGTTTCCATCTGATACAAGTGAACAGTTCATGGAGGTGGAAGGATGGAGTGAAAAAGATTTTGAGTGATCGAGGCCTGAGCATGCAGGAGGGTGAAAGCCGTGCGAGGAATAGAGTGAATTGGAACGACGTGGTATACCGGGGTCGACGTGCTGTCAATGGATTGAACCAGGGCATGTGAAGCATCTGGGCTAAACCATGGAAAGTTTTGTGGGGCCTAGATGTGGAAAGGGAGCTGTGGTTTCGGTGCATTATACATGACAGCTAGAGACTAATTGTGAACGAATGTGGCCTTTGTTGTCTTTTCCTAGTGCTACCTCTCGCACATGCGGAGGGAGGGGGTTGTCATTTCATGTGTGACGGGGTGGCGATGGGAATGAATAAGGACAGACTGTATGAATTATGTACATGAGTATTTATGTATATGTCTGTGTGTGTACATATATGTATACGTTGAGATGTATAGGTATGTATATGTGCGTGTGTGGACGTATATGGACATACATGTGTATGTTATTGGGTTGGGCCATTCTTTCGTCTGTTTCCGTGCGCTACCTCGCTATCGCGGAAGACAGCGACAGAGTATTATAACAATATATAATATATATATATATATATATATATATATATATATATATATATATATATATATATATATATATATATATATATATATATAACCTAAGCTTGTTAGAGAGCATAGCTCAGTCTCGTGTGATGTACGAAGTTAGATACAAAAACTGATAGGATGACGTAAAGTGACGTAAAGTTCGTGCTGTACAGAAATCAGATTATGGCTGAACTCTGGAGTAAGTATGGACGTTGTGGGAGGTGAGGATAATGGAATGAAATGTAGGACGAAGGAGATGCCTGAAAACGTGACTGTTAAGCGTTGAGCTGAGCTGACTTGTGGAAAGGAAACATACGGTGGAGATGACGAAGAAGATGTAAAGGAGCGATGTGAGAGGAAGGTCGAGACGGTTTTAGATGGAAGGTAGCAAGGGATGTGGAGGTCCCAGATGATGACCCTCCTGGGAAGAAGGTTATTAGATATACTGAACAACTGACTTTAACAGACGATTAATGCTGGGATGGCATGATTTCCTTGACTATTTCATGGCTGTCTGAGCTTTGATAGCTGAGAATCCTAATATGTTCTTCACAGAGACACTGATGATGAGGAGCCTAGGTAATTATACATTACAGTTAAACCATGTAGGTCAAAATAACAAATGATTATTATGTTAAAGTTACATAAGCGAATTATTTGCGACATAGTAATCATAGTAATAGTAATGCTTGTGAAAACTACTTTGTAATATTGAGGATTATATTTAAACATATTTTCGCGTTAGTAATTCTCCCCCAACAACACTCCTTTCCTCCAGGGAGGAAGCCAAGTACTCTCTTACCGGGAAAACTTTGCTACTTGGCCGCGTCTGGAAGTCCTGGAAAGAGACAACACAGTTCCTGTAGTAAACTGTTAAGGATACACCATCCTTGGGGAAGAGAGGCTCACGAACATGGATGCCTCCTCTCTCTCTCTCTCTCTCTCTCTCTCTCTCTCTCTCTCTCTCTCTCTCTCTCTCTCTCTCCCCCCCTCTCTCTCTCTCTCTCTCTCTCTCTCTCTCTCTCTCTCTCTCTCTCTCTCTCTCTCTCTCTCTCTCTCTCTCTCTCTCTCGGGTGTTTGTAATTACCATTTCAGAGGGAAGAGAAGCCTTGCTCCTTCCTCCCGAGACCATCTTCCCTCTATCAACGGTATTGGACAATGGCTTCAGTGTCCTGGGTGGTAACGCTGCACCCTTGAGGATATTGGATAGAGTCACAGGCTCTGCTGCCTTACAGGACGCTTCCTCTTGGTTAGTGTCACCCACAATCGTAGTGGTCAGTGTCATACGCTGTCCTGCTGGGCAGTATCGAACACGCTCCTGCTCGGCATTGTGGCACAGTGTCTTGTTCGTCAGTATCATATATTGTCCAGGGTTACATCATGTCTCCCTCTAACGGGAACTATCACCAACTATCATTCTAAATTACTTAAATATTTCGTCAGTCTTGGACACTGTCACTTATCACTGTTCTGACCACCTGTGGCTCTGCTTTACACTGCTCTTTACATCAGTGCCGTCAAGTGTCACTCTGTATCCTGCCTGGAATTACCAGATCTTACCATGATGGTTACCATGTAGAGACTTGCTTCTTTCTATTATTGTATGTTTTCTTTCTTCATTTGTGTCACGGACATTAATTTTGTAGGTGATTATCCCTCAAAAGTGGAAATAAAAGTAGAGTAGATGGTGCATCTGTATTCATTTGCCTTGTGTTAAACAATGATATTATGTATTAAACATAAATATTCAGTTATTGACCATCGACATGGGCACGTAAACATGAAGATTACATATACACAATGTGATGGATAGAACACCTCGAGAACTGAGAAAGTGATTGACATTTACATTGTATGTTTGACGTATGTTACAGACTCCTGTTCTCAGTGATCATAATATACCAACAAGACACATGGTTCAGTAGGTGATGGTCTTGGTCGGTGTCGCCCAGGGCCACTGTCAGACCTCACATCAATGACTATTGTAGAACGACCTCAATTAAACAAACGATAAAGTACAAGTGAAGTTAGGTAACAACGCATGCAGTATAGTAGCCTTGTTAGCCATGACCATATGTTAACAACGTGCGTAATTTGCATAAGTTGGCTTCAACTTCGGCCATTATCATGGCCCCGAACAGAGTGGCCACATATCCGGGAAGTAATTTGGAAAATTTGTTTTGGTTCAAAAGTTTGCTGGCGTCAGTTTCTTTATGCTAATGTTTGACTTTTGAATCAAAACTGCTCATTACCAGACTTTAACTAGAGTTTTAGGGCTCCGAATTTGCATATAATCACAGCCCGAGAGATCGCTGGAAAAAAAAAGATCGTTATCCGGTTACAACGGAAACTATTTCAATCGTAAGTATGGTTGTGTTGACATTTTGTCCCCCTTACAGAGGCGTCCATCTATCAGCAGAGAGGGGACGTGGTTGACGGCTAGCAGTCAGCTCTCAAACCTCGAGCTACTGATGGTTCTCACTGTCATTCGTCATATATCCGTCATACAGCTTTCCGTTTATCATTATCACAAAGATATAACAGGTCACGCGAAGATTAACCTTCATCTCCAACTTCCCAACTTCTAGTATAGTATGACGTGTGGTCACACCTGATGTTTGTTTGACCATGATATACCGACTGAGTCAGAATTCGGTGGCTCCTTCAAGGAGGGAAGTGAAGAAAAAAAAAAGAACAGTGGTCATAGTAATACGATATACTGTTATATTGTAGTATATCATTATAATAATAATCACTGGAGTTGCGGTTTCACGTATAATATTATAATGCAGTATACCAGTACGATAACCACTTGAGTTGTGATATCACAATATGCTGTTATACAGCAGTATACCATTAAGATAATCACTGGAGTTACAATATCACGATATATTATCATATTGCAGAATACCATTAGAAATTCTAGTATGAGGTTGTTCGTGAATCAGTATTCTTGTTTTTCAACGTAAAGGAAAAATTAATTCTTTATTCAGAAATTTCAGATCCGGTTGTAAGATTTCAGTAGTCACACAGATTACAATATGTCGTTTGTGATTCTGCTCTGCGAGGACGATCACATCGATCCCTATCTAGGCAGCTCATCCAAGGCTAAGAAATGAAATGAAATATATTACTTATTTTTTTTATTTCCTGACACCTCTTCTGGGGAGATGAGACAAGAAAGACAAAGGAAATGAGAGAGAAAAACTACCAATCATGGATTATGACTCGTCTGGTGACCTACTTATCCCTGAGGAACAGCTTGTCACATGACCTCATTGGGTGGTAGTGAGAACTACAGTCACATATGATGCCTTTACTTTATGCCAGATTACGATCTTATTAACTCATGGTCTGGCCCTACTTCGTGGACCTCAAGGCGACAGAAGCTTATCATCTCAGACTAACTAGTAATCTAGGAGATCTCCTGTAACATTTCCTTTCTACCCACTCACACAAACGCACCCCTCACACTCTCCATAGAAACATTTTAATTCTACAAATAGCTTTCCTTGTACACCATATATTCGTAACACTTACAGAGTATCTCTGTCAATCCTACTATAAGATACGTCACTCAAGTTCACAGCAGTGTGTCACACTTATTAGACGAGATGTCACAGTCAGCCTTTTAACCTGGCAAAGATATATATTTAACGATTCTAGTCATGCCCAAGCTAATTGTAGATTATAATCACTAACGTGTTATCGAGAGCACTTGAATCTGGCACAGTTTTAAAGATATCATTGCTTGGCTTTTTCTTTCCTCAAAGTCTTACACATTTGTCCAAGATAAATTTCATAACAACATAGATATGGGATCCTGTTCACACATCTCTGATATCATCTAAGATTGGTCCTGAATAGTGTTCCCATAACCTATAAAGAGGTAGCAGTAGGGCGCTCAAGGGGCTAACTCTCTTCCCCAGGAAGCAAGGCTGTCAAAAACAACAGATGGAAAGTTTCCAGATATTCACAAGTTGCTCGAACTCCTGTGTACAACCCTGGTATGAAGGAGCAACTCGGTATGAAAGAGGAAGTGCGAACAGTAGATTTTTCGACCGTAATAGGATGTGGCTGTCATCACATACTGATGGGGATTTTGGTTTAGCTGAAAGTATAGATTCTTCCTCAAAGTCTTTCCAGACTTTCCATCTCATGAGGCATGATAGCCAGAGAGACGGACGTATTAACTGAAAGTTCTGTAATCATTATTTCTGGGTTTGCTGAACTTTAGAAAAAAATATTGTTAATGTCATTCTGTTAAGAAAGAAATATGTTCCCTTACTTGCACAGTAAAACTCAAATCTATGCTTATCTTTGTATAACTAAAAAACGTGTTTCATATATTTCTTATGCTTGAATATCGTCATCTGAGGTAAACATTATCACCTCTTCAGTAGAAACTCTCGTAAGTAGTTATTCTCTCCCACCCTTCCTTCCTCCTGCAACCTAAGGTGCTTTAACAAAGCTCATTTGAAGAATTAATTCAATAAAACACCTTATAGGGCAAATGAAGGGCTTGTACAACAAGGTAAAACGGGGAGAAAACACAGTTTGTTGATTAGCTGACGCGAATTAAGAGAATAGTAAAACCAGGAACTAGGAAGGCTAAAGAAATTACGAAATTAAAATAGCTAACGAAACAAAAAAAACAACGCCAAAGGATTTTTTCAAATATACAGAACGAAGGTTAAGGAGAAAATTGGATTTATCAAATCGCATTCTGGTAGATTAGTTGATAGTGAGACTGAAATGTGTGAAGTTTTAAACAATCACTTCATATCAGTATTTACGCAGGAGGAAAATACAAACATTCCTGTTTCAGAACAAATTTGCAGAGGGGACGAAAGCGGGAAGCTGTGCGATATGAAAATATATAAATCTGATATTTTGTAACAAAAAGAACGATTATTAGTAAACAAGAGTCCTGGGCCAGATGGTATTCATGCGAGGGTATTGAAAGAGTGTAAAGAGGAAGTAAGTGTTCCGCCTTTGAAATGTGTTTAAACAGTCTATAGAATCAGGCGTAGTTCCTAAGCAATAGAGGACAGGAAATGTCGTTCACATCTTTAAGAAAGGGGATAGATCCATTGCCTCTAAGGATCATCATGTCAGATTGACATTTATCCTGGGGTAATTTTTCGAATCACTTATAGCGGACAAAACATGAGAATTAGAGAATCATGATCTCATTAGGGATTCTAAACATGAGTCTACAGAAGGGAAGACATGTCTTAGTAACCTTCTGTCCTTCTTTAATAAAGCATTTGAAACTATTGATCAGGATGAGATTTATGATATTGTATCCTTAGACTTAAGTAAAGATTTTGACAGAGTACCTCATGAGCGTCTGCTTAGAAAAATAGCGGTACACGGCATCAGGGGTTGTGTATGTAATTGGACTAGGGCGTGGCTCACTGACAGAAAACAGTGTATGCATCAACGGAGTTACATCGGACTGGGGCAATGTTGCCTGTGGTGTTCCATAGGGGTCATTCTTGGGACCGATCTTGTTCGTTATATATGTTATGGGAATAACCAGCAACTTAAGTAAATTTGCTGATGATTTAAAGATTGGGACCGTAATTGACTCGGATGAAAATTCAGTGAATTTGCTGAGGGACTTAAATAGATTATTAGAATGGGCGGGTACATGGAAAATGGAATTCAACATACGTAAATGCAGAACATTTAGTGTGGGTGAAGAGAGGGACACTCATTACAAACTTGACAATAATACTATTGGTAAAACAGAATGCGAAAGAGATTTAGGAGTACTGGTGGGTAAGGATCTTAAGCCGCGGCGACAATGTATTAAAGTGTGAAGGCTAATAGGATGTTAGGGTTCATTAATAGGACTGTTAGCAATAAAACTTCCTAGATTATTATTGCAACTTTATCTTGCGTTGGATTATGCGGTACAGTTTTGGGCTCCATGCTATGCAGTTGATATAGATTGTTTAGAGAGAGTACGAAGGCGAGTGACAAAAATAATCCATGGAATTAGAAACCTCACTTATGAAGATAGGTTAAAAGACTGAATTTATACTCGCTTAGGAGAAGGGCTAGAGGGGATATGATTGAACCTTTTAAATGGGTGAAGGGCATTGATAAAGTAACATGAATAAAGTTCTTAGAATAGCGCCACCGGAGCGGACAAGAAATAATTGATTTAGATTAGAAAAAAAAGATTCAGATCTGATGTGGGTCAATATTGGTTCGGGAATAGAGTAGTAAGTTTATGGAACAAGCTGCCAAGTACAGTAGTGGAAGCTAGATCTTCAGGTAGCTCTAAACGAAAGGTGGATATGTTTATGTTGTTCAGGCGGGTGGTTGTAGAGTGGACTGACTCAGGACCTATTTGGCATGAGCCAATAGACCTTTTGCAGGGTCCTCACTTCTTATGTTCTTATGTAATATTCAAAATATCCAACAGTACCTTGACATATATTTACAGTCTGTCATCATGATAAAAATTCTCATGATAGTCTGTGAATTTCTTAAGTTAACATTTTACAATTTATTATCGTCTCTTGTTTACAGACAAATGGACGTCTTCTGACCTGCTTCTGCGAGCCTAGTGTCATCATCATGTACACATCCCGGCAAGGTTAGTTCTCCACAATGTTCATTACAGTCTGGGAACTGCGTATGACCAGGGGAAGAACATTTATTTTAATGGGGGATCGAGGGATGTGGTGGTAAGAACCAGTCCGCCATGGGAGGCATCCCTGACTATCACGTTCACAGGATTACAGGCATCAGCTGAAGCTGTGGTGATCCAGGCAGACATGTTGGGGAAGCGATCATTTAATTACATCCAACAGAAAGGATATTGATACCCGGATTACTACGTTGGAGGAGAGTCCATGGGAGACCATTATCACATGACCGACCATCTCAAAGATCTTTTACATTTTACTGTTCTTGAACACGAGGAGAACCGAGTGAGATTTGCTTTAGTCGAATCTGTTGTGGAAGAGAACGAGAGTATATGTAGGTTCAGGATAAGGTTGTAGATACAAGGTTAAGTAGACAGCGAGGATAACCCAAGGCTGGTGATAGTGAGGCTCATTATGAACGAATGAAGTAGGATCCTCCGGCCTGACACGGTGTGGTAATATACTGGTGGAGAAAGTGGAAGAGATGGACCAGTGGCAGCTTTAGCCTAGTCCTCAGGATCACGTCTCTCTTAGGGAAGGCACGGCAACGTTCATAATGATAATAATAATAATCATAATGATGATAATGATAATAATAATAATAATAATAATAATAATAATAATAATAATAATGATAATAATAATAATAATAATAATAATGATAATAATAATAATGATAATAATAATATAATAATGATAATAATGATAATGATAATAATAATAAACAATATTATTATCATTATTATTATCATTGTTATTGTTAGTAGTAGTTAGTAGTAGTAGTAGTAGTACTATTATCATCATTAATGATAATAATAACAGAAATGATAATGATAATGATGATAATGATGATGATATATGGTATATCAAATGATTTACTGGGAAATATCACAATCTGCAAAGACTATACGCACAATGTAAACACTGGGGCATAGTATAGGAAGGAATGGGTTTTACTAAGCCAAGTTTTCACCACCACTGGCGTGGCACTTTGATGAAACTATCAATGATGCTCGTAATGATTGTGATGAAGTTGTTCTTAACATTGGTCTAACGAGCTCTCAGGAGCGTTTGTGGCGCCAGATTGTAACTGGTAGACAATGGATTTCAGTGGAATGTGACGGTGGCGAGGATGGTACAGTTTTTTATCCGAACCGTCAGATAAGGTCGAGGTGATAGTTGCACCTCTTGATAGGTGGTGGAAGAAGGATCAGTAATGTTCTTGTACTCCCTTTTTTGTACCTTTTCTAGTAGCCACCGGTGTCTGGTAGTTAAGGAGGAAGACAAGGCCAGCGAAGCAAACAATAGACTAGGAAGGAAGAAAGTCCTTAAGTTGAGGAGCAGGAAACCCAAGTGTCTCGAGATGATGATCATTGTAGAGACGATTGCTGGAGGATTTAATGATGGTGTTGACGTGTTCCTTCCAGCTGTGTATCGTTCAGATGACATACAGACGATTGGAAGACTGGACTAACTAAAGGGAGCTGTAGCTTGTCGGACTGGACAAACTAGAAGCTGAAGCTTAATGTACTGGACAAACTAGATACTAGATGGTGGTGTAGTCTAGTAAGACAGTAGGGGATGAGACGTGGTTGGAAATGAGACTTATACACTACGGTTTTGGTCTGGTTGACGAGAAAGTGGTTGGCGGTGGTCCAGGTTTTAAGACTTCTAAGGGTGTTCTGGTGGACAAGTGGCAGGAAGACCTCTTGTTGACACTGATACCAGTGATAGAGATCTTAACGAACTTCTATCAGGCAGGTGCTTCCATCAGGCCATCGTCTCAATGGGTGAGGAAACACAAGGGTTCCAACTTTATGTGCTGTGGGACACAGGAGAGGGAGTGAAGGGTGAAGACGGCCCCTCCAAGTCATTCAGCCTGACAACAACGCTCAGTGAGGAGGAATGTGTGTGTGTGTATGTGTGTGTGTGTGTGTGTGTGTGTGTGTGTGTGTGTGTGTGTGTGTGTGTGTGTGTGTTCTCTCGCAGACAGACAATCTGTTTTTTATAATTCAAGTTACTAGTCGATGAAAGGAAGAAACAGTGATCGTCCAGGATTGTTAATGTACAGTTTTAAGCTCTGCCGTGATAACCTTGAAAAAAGAAGTCACCACGTCACAAGGTATATATCCTTTGCTCATTTAGTTTGCGGCCACAGAGAGGATAATCCATTTACATAAGCTGTGTTAACACTGGTGTAGTGTTCCTGTCATGTGGATATACAGTATGAATGGCCCAAGATCCATACTACATGGAGGCAGAGAAAAGATAGAAATCATTTGGAGTGAAGTTCACTGATCTGTGAAATACACTCCAAGTCTGTATTTTGCGGAATTTGGTGATGTGACCACAAATTAAAGTGATTCTACACATTGTTTCCACAACTCTGTGGTACAAGTTTGTTTAAACTATAGCGAGAAAGAGATCAGAATCTTTGAGAACTGAGAACAATATATTGTGAATGCAGACTGTCTTGGTAAGTGGCCGTCAAAAGTTTATCCATTGTGCAAGATGGAAAACTAATTTGTCCTCTGGTGCTGCTGCTGTCTCACGAATTCTTAACATTTTTAATTGGAAAAAGAACTTTAATTCAAATCTTAGGCGATCTTAAGTAGATATCTGACCGGGACTTGTTTAAGCTTCCTCTGACATTATTCCTCTGTTTGATCGAGACATGATTTTCTTTCCAGTATTTCTAGGTGTGGAAACTAATAGAACGTTGTAGCGAAGTAGTGAAGTAGTGAAGCGACCATCTTTCCTGGAACTTCAGGAAATTCTCAACTTTTCCAAAATCACAGGTTGGCCATTCATGTCTGATAACTTTTTTTTTTGAAACGGAAAGAATATTGTTGAACTTTGTGCCAGACTTGCTGAAAGACCTTAGTGGTATTGTGGCGCCCTTAAGCTTTGCTAGATGAAATACACAACCAATGTAAGGTAACAGAAGAACTTCCTTGATGATATCATGATGTGGCTAAACCTTGGTCTCATGATGAGGAACTATTCTCAAACTGTGAGCTAACACAAATATTTTCAACTTAACCGAATGGCTGTTGGGCTCTTTTACACCAGACTTACCTATCAAGCTGGCTAGGGTCTTATGTAGTGCACCTACAGCAACGAGGGTCTGATCTCCCTTCATTATTCTCACTTAGTCTTGAGTAACTTGTATCATATGGCAAACTTAGGCTTAACTTGTCGTTGCTTCGTGCAAGAGCCTTTCTGAAACACCATTGTCTCGTATTCATAACAAATATTTCACATAAGAAAGGTATCCCACGCATCATCATTATACTTGAAGTCAAACACTGGCCTACGAGCTGCTGTAAAATTACTTAGAAGAATTTTGTCCAATATTATGATAATCTTGATATTCGTCAAGGATGATTACGTGCCGTGTAAGTTTCATTTTCGTAAAATATTGTGTACTCGCCACCTATTCTTTCCTTGCTTACTTTTGCTATGTATATTTCGTCGTTTTCCGCGTCGGCGAGATAGCGCCAGGAACATTTTTTACCTGTCATATTTAATGCACAGGAAACCGCATCCCCCTATCCACAACCAGATTCCACCGACCTTTCCCTAGTTCACCCCTTCCATATTTCCACATCATCAATACGTTCGGTACAGCAAACAACAAAATGCTTAAAACTCCAACTTTTTGACTGACGAGGAAGACAGGTGTGACGACAACCACTGGATATGAATTTTTTCATTCAAAATTGGATCTTGATCATTCAGCAACCCATTCATCATATACACTCAGCATAATTTGTCCTGATAACCTGATTAAAGGCATTTAGGAGAGACAACAAAGACCGTAAAATGGGGGTGACTGAATGAGAATTTACGAGGAATTAAAACGGTTAAATGATGGTAAAGCAGGGAAGATGAGAGAGCTTGGTTAGTGATTGAAAGGGTTGTGGAAAAGAAAGTGGTAATAAGAGAACAATCAATGAGATGATCAAAGGAGGTAGTATCAATGACATGGTCAAAGGAGGTACTATCAAAGAGATAAAAAAGAAAAGTAATGAGAAGCAGAAGGAAGAAATGGTAATGAGAGAACAAAGGTGGAGGTAGAAGACTCTATATCTAGGGTTACATAGGAGACTGGAGCAAGGATCAAAGTACAGAGGCGAAGATATGTATGTATAGAGAGAGTGGTGTAGTAGGGTCTCATGTTGCTGTCTGGGTCAGGGCTTTTAAGACGTGGAATATTCAGCTGAAGACGACGAAAAAAGAGTGGGAAGTAATATGGTGGTATGGAAATGTTTAGAACATTGACATTAAGAAGACTAAACAGAAAATGTAGGAATATAAGGTGAATAAGAGGAGAGAGAGAGAGAGAGAGAGAGAGAGAGAGAGAGAGAGAGAGAGAGAGAGAGAGAGAGAGAGAGAGAGAGAGAGAGAGAGAGAGACTCTCTGACCGTGGTAGCCAGCCGACGTTCCTCTGAGCGGCTCCGTCTCGCTAGGCCTACCTTCTGACACTGTTTAGACCCAAGGTACTCCCTGTCCCCTTACAGAAAAACATCAGGTCCTGTGAAAACTATGACCTGGAACATATCAGAGATGACATGGAAAGAACAATTCAGAACTTGGCAAACGTCTCCAGTGTATTCAAATTCCCGAGATCAGGCATATACAAAATACAGTTTGGCTTGGTAGATATGTACTCTAACTGTGCTACCTACGCGTCCCCAGCTAGCAAATTGAACCGGAGCAGTTTATCTCCCTGCTCACTTTTTACAAGTGTCATACAGTTGATGCTCACACCGTAGAGCAATATAGCAAACCTCTATTCCTCTGCTCACTAGGCACAGAAAAGAACCATACATGGTGAAAACCATACCAATGTTCCTCGCCTCAAAAATCACGCATGCTGAAGTTACAGATGATAGGAAATAAGACTACAATTCGTCACAAATAAAAAATACCGCTGTATTGAGCACCGTAGAATAGCACGAGCGATTTTTGAGATTAAAAGCATTTAGTTTACACTTAGGAGAAGCAGACCCAGTAGTATGGCAGAGACCTGACGACAACGATGATTCAGACTATAGAAGATAAATCAAAGATAACAACAGGACAAACGTGGAAAACTATTGGTTCCATCGAGGCCTCGAAGCCTCAATAGCATTCAGGGAAGTTTCACTCACCTTTCGATGTATACAATGTCTAGCTTAGCTTAGCGGCTATCCCTCAAAAAAACGAAAGATGAACCAAAAGACACAACACGAATACAACACCAATACGTACACATCCAGTCTGCCAGGGGTATATTCATAAGGCAGTAACAAAAAGAAAACGCCTCCAGAAAATCATCTACATTCATCAAAATCTTAAACCTTCACACACTTCTGTCTTCTTTTCCATTTCAAATTATCCTTTCCCCTCCTCTAACCACCACATTATAAAGGGAAAAAAAAAGTATGAAAGAGTTTTGTGAAGGTGAAGCCTTGCAACGGCAGTATACTCCGTTCACATAAGAAATGTCAGATTTGCCTCGTCTACTTCTACTCAGAGGCTTGGTTGTAGTAGAGGCTGTGCATGCTAGTGTGTGGGATGAAAACACCATGTAAAACGAGTTCCTTCACCCACCACTTTCTGTTGTGCAAATATGAATGCTTTTTCAACACGTATGTTGGCATAGATTGTCGTATACCACGAATGATTATAATTTACTAATACTGAATGTAACAATGTATTTATTTCACTGGAAAAGTAGTATTTGCCCTTTCTTGTTTTGCAGTCCTTAAGACAAAGAAAGGACAACGAGGGCCATGTCTTTTTTTTTTGTTTCCTTCTGCATTTATCGTATAAACTGTTCCTATGTTCCTGTGGGCAGTGTATATGTCCTAAAACTGCCTGTATGCTCTTACAGGCAGTGCTGTGTCCTAAGACTATACACTCTTGTGGGCAGTGCATATGTTCTGCCCACACAAATATACAGATATTTGTGTGGGCAGAATGATTTGAAACTGCTTTATGTTCTTGTGGACAGTGCATATGTTCTCACACTGTCTGTATGTTGTTATGGACACTGCACATGTTCTGAGACTGCCAATATGTTCTTGTTGGCAGTTTACATATCCCGAGACTGCATGTATGTTCTTGTGGGCAGTGCAAAAGTTTTGAGACGGACTGTGTGTTCTTGTAGGCAGTGAAAATGTTCTAAAGTGATCGCATGTTTTTGTGGGTAATGCACCTGTTTATATTCCTGCATTTTTGTGTGGCAACGTCCATGTTGTTTGCTTATCTGCGTGTTCTTACGGGGAAGTGCACTTGTTCTGAAACTCTCTGTATGTTCTTTCAAGCGATGCACATGATCTTAGACGACCTGTATATAATATCTGTAGGCGATGCACATGCTCTGGGACCACCTGTATCTTGTGGGTGATGCACATGTTCTCAGGATACAGACATGTCCCAGCAACTAACGATCATTATGTTGGCAGTGTATATTATCTCTCAGCCACTAGGAGAAGTATATACTGGAGCCGGGATCACAGTGTCCCAATTAAAGTACTTCCACATCTAAATATAAAAGGAAACACAGTAATCATACGTCATTTAAAGTTGATGAATAGCTGACGTTACGATATTATGTGTCTAGGAGTTTAACTGTCATTTTCTGTTGAGTAAGTTACTAAATGAAGTTTGGAATTCTTTATGATGATTATTTCCACTAAAACTGAATCATCTGGTGATTTTTTGAAGATAGAATCGACGCCTTTAATGTATGTAGATTGAATCCTTCGCCAATTTTCGATAACAGATGCAAGGAAGAAGTGACTGGCAAGTTCCTTTGAAAAAGTCAACAGCATTATCTTCAGATAACATTCCTCTTCATCAGCATGGTAATTGCCATATTTCATGAACATGATCGTCATTCTGTGATGAAAGCAGGTTATTAACAGGTCGTGGGCGACTAATTGGAGAGCTGGAGATTAAGGTTAAGGGTGATTAAGCGAGTTGTCTCTGTCATTGTTTAATGATTTGAGAAAGAAAAGAGTGAGTCTACAAAATAAAGGTTTAACAGCAGGTGCAGGAGCGGAAAATATTCTAGTGTGTGCTTGTTGGGTGTGTTGCTTGTAAGGGAATTACATGATATGGCAAAGGAATCTGGAAATATGTGTACAGCCGCACAATAGATGGAGTGAAAGATTTTGAGCGATCGGGGCCTGAACATACAGGAGGGTGAAAGGCATGCAACGAATAGAGTGGTATACCGGGTTCGACGTACTGTCAGTGGACTGAACCAGAGCAAGTGAAGCGTCTGAGGTAAATCATGGAAAGATCTGTGGGGCCGGGATGTGGATAAGGAGCTGGGGTTTCGTTGCATTACCTATGACAGCTAGAGAGTAAGTATGAACGAATGTGGCCTTTTCTGTCTTTTCCTGGCACTACCTTGCTGAAAGAGGGTGGGGGTGGGGGGGGGACGCTATTTCTTGTGTGATAGGGTAGCGACAGGAATGGATGAAGGCAAGTATGAATATGTCCATGTGTAATAAGATTATGTTTAGTATATATATGGTTTGGGCACGTGGAGAGAATGAGTGAGGAAAGATTGACCAAGAGGATATATGTGTCGGAGGTAGAGGGAACGAGGAGAAGTGGGAGACCAAATTGGAGGTGGAAGGATGGAGTGAAGGGGATTTTGTGTGATCGGGGCCTGAACATGCAGGAGGGTGGGGGGGGGGGGGGGGGGGGGGGTCAAGGAGTGGAGTGAGTTGGATCGATGTGGTATAGCGGGGTTGACGTGCTGTAAGTGGATTGAATCAGGGCATGTGAAGCGTCTGGGGTAAACCATGGAAAGCTGTGTAGGTATGTATATTTGCGTGTGTGGACGTATGTATATATATGTGTATCGGGGTGGGTTGGGCCATTTCTTTCGTCTGTTTCCTTGCGCTACCTCGCAAACGCGGGAGACAGCGACAAAACTCCTTGAACCATTTCAATACACCCTCTTCTGCTCTCTCAATCACACTCTTTTTATTTCCACACATCTCTCTTACCCTTACATTACTTACTCGATCAAACCACCTTACACCACATATTGTCCTCAAACATCTCATTTACAGCACATCCGCTGCCAGATCCACTCCCAGATATCTAAAACGCTTAACTTCCTCCAGTTTTTCTAAATTCAAACTTACCTCCCAATTGACTTGACCCTTAACCCTACTGTACCTAATAACCTTGCTCTTATTCACATTTACTCTTAACTTTCTTACATATATATATATATATATATATATATATATATATATATATATATATATATATATATATATATATATATATATATATATTTTTTTTTTTTTTTCTCACTCTGTCGCCGTCTCCCGCGTCTGCGAGGCAGCGCAAGGAAACAGACGAAAGAAATGGCCCAACCCACCCCCATACACATGTATATACATATGTCCACATATGAGAGATGTGTGGAAATAAAAAGAGCGTGGTTGAGAGAGCAGAAGAGGGTGTTTTGAAATGGTTTGGGCACATGGAGAGAATGAGTGAGGAAAGATTGACCTAGAGGATATATGTGTCGGAGGTGGAGGGAACGAGGAGAAGTGGGAGACCAAATTGGAGGTGGAAAGATGGAGTGAAAAAGATTTTGTGTGATCGGGGCCTGAACATGCAGGAGGGTGAAAGGAGGGCAAGGAATAGAGTGAATTGGATCGATGTGGTATACCGGGGTTGACGTGCTGTCAGTGGATTGAATCAGGGCATGTGAAGCGTCTGGGGTGAACCATGGAAAGCTGTGTAGGTATGTATATTTGCGTGTGTGGACGTGTATGTAGATACATGTGTATGGGGGTGGGTTGGGCCATTTCTTTCGTCTGTTTCCTTGCGCTACCTCGCAAACGCGGGAGACAGCGGCAAAAAAAAAAAGAAAAAGAAATATATATATATATATATATATATATATATATATATATATATATATATATATATATATATATATATATATATATATATATATATATGTTCCTATGAGTCCACAGGGAGAATGAAACACGATAAGTTCCCAAATGCGCTTTCGTGTAATAATCACATCATCAGGAGAGACACAAGAGAGAAATATAAGTCAGTTCATATAGATCGAAGAGACGAAGCTAGGACGCCATTTGGTAAACATGCGATTATCGAAAGCATGTTTACCAAATGCCGTACTAGCTTCGTCTCTTCGATATATATCAACTGACTTATATTTCTCCTTAGTGAGGGGGTTAGGGAGAATGATTTGGTAAATAGAGAAGAGGGAGTAAAAGCTTTGCGGAAGATGAAAGCCGGCAAGCCAGCGGGTTTGGATGGTATTGCAGTGGAATTTATTATAAAAGGGGGTGACTGTATTGTTGACAGGTTGGTAAGGTTATTTTAAGTATGTATGACTCATGGTGAGGTGACTGAGGATTAGCGGAATACTTGCATAGTGCAGTTGTACAAAGGCAAAGGGGATAAAAGAGAGTGCTCAAATTACAGAGGTATAAGTTTGTTGAGTATTCCTGGTAAATTATATGGGAGGGTATTGATTGAGAGGGTGAAGGCATGTACAGAGCATCAGATTAGGAATGAGCAGTGTGGTTTCAGAAGTGGTAGAGGATACGTGGGTAAGGTGTTTGCTCTGAAGAATGTGTGTGAGAGATGTATGCAGCATAAATGGATCTGGAGAAGGCATATGATAAAGTTGATAGAGATGCTCTGTGGAAGGTATTCAGAATATATGGTGTGGGAGGCAAGTTGTTAGAAGCAGTGAAAAGTTTTATCGAGGATGTAAGGCATGTGTACGTGTAGGAAGAGAGGAAAGGGATTGGTTCTCAGTGAATGTTGGTTTGCGGCACGGGTGTGTTATGTCTCCATGGTTGTTAATTTGTTTATGGGTTGGGTTATTAGGGAGGTGAATGCAAGAATTCTGGAAAGAGGGGCAAGTATGCAGTCTGTTGTGGATGAGAGAGCTTGGGAAGTGAGTCAGTTATTGTTCGCAAATGACACAGCCCTGGTAGCTGATTCGTGTGAGAAACTGCAGAAGCTGGTAACTGAGTTTGGTAAAGTGTGTGAAAGAAGAAAGCTGAGAGTAAATGTGAATAAGAGCAACGTAATTAGGTACGGTAGGGTTGAGGGACAAGTCAACTGGGAGGTAAGTTTAAATGGAGAAAAACTGAAGGAAGTGAAGTGTTTTAGATATCTGGAAGTGGATATGGCGGCGGATGGAACCATGGAAGCGGAAGTCAATCATAGGATTGGGGAGAAAGTGAAACTTCTGGGAGTGTTGAAAAATGTGTGGAAGTTGAGAACGTTATCTTGGAAAGCAAAAATGGGCATGTTTGAACGAATAGTGTTTCCAACAACGATATATGGTTGCTAGGCGTGGGATATAGAGTTGTGCTGAGGAGGGTGGATGTGCTGGAAATGAGAGGTTTGAGGACAGTATGTGGTGTGAGGTGGTTTGATCGATTAAGTAATGAAAGGGTAAGAGAGATGTGTGGTTGTTAAAAGATTGTGGTTGAGAGAAGAAGAGGGTGTTTTGAAATGGTTTGTTCACATTGAGAGAATGAGTGAGGAAAGATTGACAAATAGGATATATGTGTCAGAGGTGGAGGGAACGAGGAGAAGTAGGAGACCAAATTGGAGGTGGAAAGATGGAGTGAAAAAGATTTTGAGTGATCGAGGCCTGAACATGCAGGAGGGTAAAAGGCGTTCAAGGAATACAGTGAATTGGAACGATGTGGTATACCGGGGTCGACGTGCTGTTAATGGATTGAACCAGGGCATGTGAAGCGTCTGGGGCAAACCATGAAAAGTTTTGTGGGGCCTCGATGTGGAAATGGAGCTATGGTTTCGGTACATTATACATGACAGCCAGAGACTGAGTGTGAACGAATGTGGTCTTTGTTGTCTTTCCTTAGCGATACCTAGCGCACATGCGGGGGGAGGGGGTTGTCATTTCATGTGTGACTGGGTGGCGACGGGAATGAATAAAGGCAGACAGTATGAATTATGTACATGTGTATATATGTATATGTCTGTGTGTGTGTATATATGTATACGCTGAGACATCTAAGTATGTGTATGTGCGTGTGTGGACGTATATATATATATATACATGTGTTTGTGGGTGGGTTGGGCCATTCTTTCGTCTATTTCCTTGCGCCCTTGCGCTACCTCGCTAACGCGGGAAATTATATGAGTGGGTATTGATTGAGAGGGTGAAGGAATATACAGAGCATCAGACTGGGGAAGAGCAGTGTGGTTTCAGAAGTGGTAGAGGATGTGTGGATCAGGTGTTTGCTTTGAAGAATGTATGTGAGAATTACTTAGGAAAGCAAATGGATTTGTATGTAGCATTTATGGATATGGAGAAGGCATATGATGGAGTTGATAGAGATGTTCTTTGGAAAGTATTAAGAATATATGGTGTGGGAGGTAAGTTGTTAGAAGCAGTGAAAAGTTTTTATTTAGGATGTAAGGCACGTGTACGTGTACGAAGAGAGGAAAGGGATTGGTTCTCAGTGAATGTAGGTTTGCGGCAGGGCTCTGTGATGTCTCCATGGTTGTTTAATTTGTTTATGGATGGGGTTGTTAGGGAGGTGAATGCAAGAGTTTAGGAAAATGGGGCAAGTATGCAGTCTGTTGTGGATGAGAGAGCTTGGGAAGTGAGTCAGTTGTTGTTTGCAGATGATACAGCGCTGATGGCTGATTTGTGTGAGAAACTGCAGAAGTTGGTGACTGAGTTTGGTAAAGTGTGTGAAAGAAGAAAGCTGAGAGTAAATGTGAATAAGAGCAAGGTTATAAGATACAGTAGGGTTGAGGGACAAGTCAACTGGGAGGTAAGTTTGAATTGAGAAAAACTGGAGGAAGTGAAGTGTTTTAGGTATCTGAGAGTGGATTTGGCAGCGGATGGAACCAAGGAAGCGGAAATGAATCATAAGGTGGGGGAGGGGGCGAAGGTTCTGGCAGCGTTGAAGAATGTGTGGAAGTCGAGAACATTATCTCGGAAAGCAAAAATGGGTATGTTTGAAGGAATAGTGGTTCCAACAATGTTATATGGTTGCAAGGAGTGGGCTATGGATAGAGTTGTGCGGAGGAGGATGGATGTGCTGGAAATGAGATGTTTGAGGACAATATGTGGTGTGAGGTGGTTTCGATCGATTAAGTAATAATAGGGTAAGAGGGATGTGTGGTAATATAAAGAGTGTGGTTGAGAGAGCAGAAGAGGGTGTTTTGAAATGGTTTGGTCACATGGAGAGAATGAGTGAGGAAAGATTGACCAAGAGGATGTATGTGTCAGAGGTGGAGGGAACGAGGAGAAGTAGGAGACCAAATTGGAGGTGGAAAAGATGGAGTGAAAAAGATTTTGAGTGATCGGGTCCTGAACATGCAGGAAAGTTCTGTGGACTCTGGATGTGGAAAGGGAGCTGTGGTTTCGGTGCACTATTACATGACAGCTGGAGACTGAGTTTGAACGAAAGTGGCCTTCGTTGTCTTTCCTAGCGCTACCTCGCACACATTTGGGGGGAAGGGGTTGTTATTTTCATGTGTGGCGGGGTGGCGATAGAAATGAATAAAGGCAGACAGTATGAATTATGTACATGTGTATATATGTATATGTCTGTGTGTGTATATATATGTATACGTTGAGTTGTATAGGTATGTATATTTGCGTGTGTGGACTTGTATGTATATACATGTGTATGTGGGTGGGTTGGGCCTTTCTTTCGTCTGTTTCCTTGCGCTACCTCGCTAATGCGGGAGACAGCGACAAAGCAAAATAGAATAATATATATATATATATATATATATATATATATATATATATATATATATATATATATATATATATATATATATTAAATAACCTTAAAAACCAGTCAATAATACAGTCACCCCCTTTTTTAATAAATTCCACTGCAATACCATCCAAACCTGCTGCCTTGCCGGCTTTCATCTTCCGCAAAGCTTTTACTACCTCTTCTCTGTTTATCAAATCATTTTCCCTAACCCTCTCACTTTGCACACCACCTCGACCAAAACGCCCTATATCTGCCACTCTATCATCAAACACATTCAACAAACCTTCAAAACACTCACTCCATCTCCTTCTCACATCACCACTACTTGTTATCACCTCCCCATTTGCGCCCGTCACTGAAGTTCCCATTTGCTCCCTTGTCTTACGCACTTTATTTACCTCCTTCCAGAACATCCTTTTATTCCCTCTAAAATTTAATGATACTCTCTCACCCCAACTCTCATTTGCCCTCTTTTTCACCTCTTGCACCTTTCTCTTGACCTCCTGTCTCTTTCTTTTATACATCTCCCACTCAATTGCATTTTTTCCCTGCAAAAATCTTCCAAATGCCTCTCTCTTCTCTTTCACTAATAATCTTACTTCTTCATCCCACCACTCACTACCCTCTCTAATCAACCCACCTCCCACTCTTCTCATGCCACAAGCATCTTTTGCGCAATCCATCACTGATTCCCTCAATACATCCCATTCCTCCCCCACTCCCCTTACTCCATTGTTCTCACCTTTTTTCATTCTGTACTCAGTCTCTCCTGGTACTTCCTCACACAAGTCTCCTTCCCAAGCTCACTTACTCTCACCACCCTCTTCCCCCCAGCATTCACTCTTCTTTTATGAAAACCCATACAAATCTTCACCTTAGCCTCCACAAGATAATGATCAGACATCCCTCCAGTTGCACGTCTCAGCACATTAACATCCAAAAGTCTCTCTTTCGCGAGCCTGCCAATTAACACGTAATCCAATAACGCTCTCTGGCCATCTCTCTTACTTACATACGTATACTTATGTATATCTCGCTTTTTAAACCAGGTATTCCCAATCACCAATCCTTTTTCAGCACATAAATCTACAAGCTCTGTATAATTGACTGGTTGGTAAGGTTATTTAATGCATGTATGACTCATGGTGAGGTGCCTGAGGATTGGCGGAATGCGTGCATAGTGCCATTGTACAAAGGCAAAGGGGATAAGAGTGAGTGCTCAAATTACAGAGGTATAAGTTTGTTGAGTATTCCTGGTAAATTATATGGGAGGGTATTGATTGAGAGGGTGAAAGCATGTACAGAGCATCAGATTGGGGAACAGCAGTGTGGTTTCAGAAGTGGTACAGGATGTGTGGATCAGGTGTTTGCTTTGAAGAATGTATCTGAGAAATACTTAGAAAAACAAATGGATTTGTATGTAGCATTTATGGATCTGGAGAAGGCATATGATAGAGTTGATAGAGATGCTCTGTGGAAGGTAGTAAGAATATATGGTGTGGGAGAGAAGTTGTTAGAAGCAGTGAAAAGTTTTTATCGAGGATGTAAGGCATGTGTACGTGTAGGAAGAGAGGAAAGTGATTGGTTCTCAGTGAATGTAGGTTTGCGGCAGGGGTGTGTGATGTTTCCATGTTTGTTTAATTTGTTTATGGATGGGGTTGTTAGGGAGGTAAATGCAAGAGTTTTGGAAAGAGGGGCAAGTATGAAGTCTGTTGGGGGTGAGAGAGCTTGGGAAGTGAGTCAGTTGTTGTTCGCTGATGATACAGCGCTGGTGGCTGATTCATGTGAGAAACTGCAGAAGCTGGTGACTGAGTTTGGTAAAGTGTGTGAAAGAAGAAAGTTAAGAGTAAATGTGAATAAGAGCAAGGTTATTAGGTACGGTAGGGTTGAGGGTCAAGTCAATTGGGAGGTAAGTTTGAATGGAGAAAAACTGGAGGAAGTGAAGTGTTTTAGATATCTGGGAGTGGATCTGGCAGCGGATGGAACCATGGAAGCGGAAGTGGATCATAGGGTGGGGGAGGGGGCGAAAATCCTGGGAGCCTTGAAGAATGTGTGGAAGTCGAGAACATTATCTCGGAAAGCAAAAATGGGTATGTTTGAAGGAATAGTGGTTCCAACAATGTTGTATGGTTGCGAGGCGTGGGCTATGGATAGAGTTGTGTGGAGGAGGATGGATGTGCTGGAAATGAGATGTTTGAGGACAATGTGTGGTGTGAGGTGGTTTGATCGAGTAAGTAACGTAAGGGTAAGAGAGATGTGTGGAAATAAAAAGAGCGTGGTTGAGAGAGCAGAAGAGGGTGTTTTGAAATGGTTTGGGCACATGGAGAGAATGAGTGAGGAAAGATTGACCAAGAGGATATATGTGTCGGAGGTGGAGGGAACGAGGAGAAGTGAGAGACCATATTGGCGGTGGAAAGATGGAGTGAAAAAGATTTTGTGTGATCGGGGCCTGAACATGCAGGAGGGTGAAAGGCGGGCAAGGAATAGAGTGAATTGGATCGATGTGGTATACCGGGGTTGACGTGCTGTCAGTGGATTGAATCAGGGCATGTGAAGCGTCTGGGTAAACCATGGAAAGCTGTGTAGGTATGTATATTTGCGTGTGTGGACGTATGTATATACATGTGTATGGGGGTGGGCTGGGCCATTTCTTTCGTCTGTTTCCTTGCGCTACCTCGCAAACGCGGGAGACAGCGACAAAGCAAAAAAAAAAAAAGAAAAAAAGGATATATATATATATATATATATATATATATATATATATATATATATATATATATATATATATATATATATATTTATATACATATACATATATATATATATATATATATATATATATATATATATATATATATATATATATATATATATATATATATATATATATATATATGTGTGTGTGTGTGTGTGTGTGTGTGTGTGTGTGTGTGAGTGATTGGACCATTCTTCGTCTGTTTCCTGGCGCTACCTAGCTGACGCGGGATACAGTAATTTTGTATAATAAACATAGATATAATACTATTGTTTATAATCATTCTAATGAAAATACAAGGCTAGGTGACAGAAACTGCCTAGCAGACGTCAGATATGAAATATTCGTGACTGGAGAGTGGAGAGAGAGAGAGGACTGGTGACTGATTTACGAAGTATGGAATAGGAGCAGTTGTCTGATCTGAGTGCTGGGAAGCAAATCAGACTCTGAACGTTTGAGGATAAGTGATGAATCAACTACTGTGTATCTCCAGGAGTGACCAAGGCTTTGGGCAAGTGTATTCATCCCAGTTTGATGTGTGGGAAGGAAACGCGTGTCTTGAGAAACATGATTGGTAATGGAATACAGAGAGTATATCAGGAATACATGGGGAAGACAGAAAGCTGAGAACCTGTTGGTCTGTTTTGCGTTTATGTGCTGAACGACATTAATGATTACCTTAAACATCTGCTGTGGATAGATAGCTTCCCAAGAATATCTATTGTAGACAGATGGAGACAGGAGAGTAAAGCAGGAGGCTCCGCCTCATCCATCATCTCTCCCGTGATGTCGTCGGACAGGAACATACCACTGGAGGTACATCATGTAGTGTAGGAGGAACCACTGCCGTAAAAATTCTGAAGGCCTGGATTATTGGAAGCCACAGTGTAATGTAGTTACAACTTCCGGTTACTCTGGGTACGAAGAACTTGACTCGCTCTTCTGTAGAGAGGGAGAAAGATTTGAATCAGGTGTAAATGATTTTCTTAGTGATGGTGAATATCATTAAAGAATTTCCATAACGGTACTGTAAATGTAGTGATGGTCTTCATTTCAACATTATGTGATGATGTTGTATTCCGGTGTTTGTAACTCTAATGGCAAAGGAACTGTTGCCCACATTTGTATTACCTCTCTGTTACTCTGACTTTACATCGTTATTTCTTGTAAATTTATATGCAGCGTATAAGAACATTATCCTCAGCTGTATATTGGAAATTAGTATTCTGAAAAATTCTATTAGATTTACACGTAATCTTTTTAGTTTTTTATTTCATAAGGTTTGTTCCTGAGTGATGAAGGAAATTCCTTTTTATCAATTCGTTCCAGATTGTTCTCATGTTATAGAAACTTTGGTGGGTGGAAGTGATGCAGCAGTATATTCCAGGTCTGCCCAGGGCATTGTAAAGAGCAAGTACTTGGTATTGTGGTTCATAATCGATGTTTCTAACTGTGAGATCTAACATTGTTTGTTGTGTTACAAGTGGCTAAGTCTACTTGTTATATTCACCATCAGCGATTGCCAATTCAACGACGTTCTCTTCTTTTTGTTTTATTCATGCCTTGCCAAACACGTGCTTTACCTTCATTTGTAATATTATGAATGACCAAAATGCGTTACTATTTGTGTAAAATTTATTTGTGTGCTGTGCTTCGAACCATTGAGTCAATTTATCTGTCTCTCTGAATCTTTAGATAGTCTTCCTATGTGACCTAATGTTTCATATCGTATCGCCGTTTAATTCTCTTACTTTGAATGTGAGTCCTGTTTCCAAATGGTTCACATCTGTTTATACAAAAACGATTATGATAGCGTATATATCCACATTTACACAGTGTTCATCCACTTACACGTTTCCACATTTCATACTGAATCAGCTCCTGACATTATGACACAGCATGACATGGGAAGGGTCATGGAAAGGATGGAGGAACCAGGGTGACGGAACATTCATCTAATGTGTATCTAATGTGTATCTTTTCCATATACGTGTCCGCATTTCTTGATCCTTTAGCACGTAACCTGATATACTGATGCAAGATGACAAGAGGACGATCATGAAAGGAAGTTGGGGTTTATGTGTCATGGGCGTTGTGGAGTTATTCCACTGGTCCAACGGCCGAGTATTCCAGGTAGTAAGTAGTTAGAAGAATGAGGTCTACAACAGGCCCTTGTTGTACCCCGCTTCTCAGGCTGAGCCAATTGGTTGTTTCAGTGTAACACGACTCGTTTGTATCTGTAAGCCAGTTCTGGATCCACTCACACACTGCATTTTTTTCATAGCCAAATGATGTGATTTTATCTGTTTGTCTTTTAAGGCTTGCCTTTTGAAAATATGGAGTTTTATTAGAGTCCCAGTTATAATATACATAGTATTGCAGTTCTACTGAATTCGTCAATATATCTTTTATTAAGATATCCATGTCGATTTCCCGTTCTGATTCCGGTTCTTCCAAAATGTTCGTAACAGCTTCCCTCATATTTTCCAATAATTCACCAACAAGCGAGGTGACACTGGTACACTGGTGAACGAAGACGTTGTTTCTGTCTTCTTTATTATATACCGGTGTGACGTGCAAGCGGTGTTATCGGGCTGGGGTAATTTAGAAATACATAGATAGATACATACATTGGCGAACTTTCAGTCATTTGGCACTATACTCTCCTGTAACGATTTGTAATGGGAAATACGAACAGTAGACATATCTTTCAGCACAGTGGGAGACAAATCGTCAAGACCAGTTGATTTAGCTGAATTTGATTTACTGTGTAACTAAGTACTCATTGGTTATACATGTATTTAAACACAAATTTTCCTCATTATCTGTCCTTGCAAATGCATTATGTTGTTAGTGAAATATCTAAGAAATCCTCGAAAATCGACACTGGATCAAGATATTTGCTTAATAAAAAAGTCATTTCTTTGTTATTGTGTGTTAGTGTCTTAATGTCAGCCTGGTATTGCTTTGCCTTCAATTCTCTTCATCTTTCTGGGAAACTTACCTCCTAAAAAGATGGATCTTGTTTTTAAAGTTTCACCACATTTCATTTTCATTTTAACTGTATTAATACTCCTGAACCTAGTTTATAATACTAATATCTCATTGCAGTGTTGCATATTTTACTAATTAATTCCGGCATGGTAATGTCATATTCCATTTTTCTATCATCACGGAAATTTGATACGAATCTTACATCATGATGAAAATTATCAACTTATCACTAAGTTAACAAAATTTGATTAAGTCCTCATAAACATATGTGTGGATAAGTTGTTAAGTTAACGAAGAAAACAAGAAATATGGATAAGCGACTGGCTGGTAGATAAAGTGAAGACTGAATCTGTGAGGAAGGTAGGAACATGTGGAAGTGTAAGATGAAGGACTCGGGAGCCAGGCAGTGTATACCCACAGAGAGATATCATCTCAGCTGAGTGTGTAAAGAAAGATAAGCGGCAACTGCGATGCTTTGGGTAACCACTTGTCAGAGAGCCTTGAGAGAGAAGGAAGAAGCGTGTTGTGTTGACTGATTGTGCAGATACCCAGACCAGACTGTTAAGAACATCCTCATCTTGTTGATGATCACCACTGATCTATTCCCAGGTTTTCCCGTGGAGACTATGAATGGAGACGAGGAACATTGTGAGTGGATCACAGCTTTAAGATCTGTTGAAGTGTGTATGTGTATTTGTATGTGTGTGTGTGTGTGTGTGTGTGTGTGTGTGTGTGTGTGTGTGTGTGTGTGTGTGTTTGCAGTTCTTTATGTTTTATGATGTTTTCTGTTTTGATATTGTTGTTGTCATTTAAATTTTGATGATTATCATTTTCAGTGATATTACCATTACAGATATCTTCATAATTATGATTTAGTGTATCAATATCGTTTGTTTGTTCATTAATAGTATCATTTACTTTCTTTAGTGTTGTCATTATTATCGGTATCACCACTGCAACCTGTAAGGTAATCAGATATGCATCTACAAAACCTGTTATTCTATGATGTCACATGAATATCTTGAATAACAAAATAATTCTAAGAAACATATTTTCAGGGAGACAGCAGCAGCTCTGAGCGTCATATACGAGCAATCTGTTGAAATATCATACGAACGTTTTAGATTTTACGGTAAAGTTGTCTTTATTTCCATTTTATCTGTGATATATATTCCCCAATATCCAGTAACTGGCCAATCACTTTCCTCTAGTAAAGTTCCAAGTAGTATTTTCACCCATTTATATTTGTTATCCGTATTTTCAGCGCCTATTAAGATCTTATTTGTCTTCTAGACTAAACACGTAATATTACAACTTTATTTTTTTCACTGGCGTGTGGGATCCTATTTTACAATACATATGAAAATTTGCTGACGTCAAGTGAAGGTATGGTCTTACGTGGCCATTTCTGCCGTGTTGCATTTCCTGCAGCAGACTCGTATTTCATCAGTAACAGCCAGGAACTGTTCTGGGCGACGGCCGATATATCTCGCCTGACGTCCACACCAACAAATATTTGGAAGTTGTTTTGATTCCAGTTGCTTGAAAAGAAAAAGAATACACCACTTATAAATGTTCGGATAATTTACTTTAAGCAATATATTACACGTGAAGTTTTGGAGAACAGAGTTCTTTGGTCAACGATCATCAGAGTCTCATTGCTTCGTTCAGATCGAGCCTCAGTATCAGGTAAATCCAGAGTTGATATCACTGATGTGGCTACCGTAGCTGAGCTTCAGGAACCCCTGGTAGTGTTTGTATTATGATACGTCATCCTTGGCGAGCGTGGAGTAGAAGCTTATGTTCATATTGACTATTTTTGTCGTGTTCTGTAAGGTGGTGGTGCACGTTGGCCTCAGTCCCCACCAGATCATCACTGGTCCATCTCAGCATCTAACTAGTATTGCTCTCTTCTTGTGGAGTACATATTACATGACACTGAACACAGTAACTTTGAATATATAATCAGTATTAACTCTGAAAATATATCAAAAGATATTCTCTGTCTATGATCCATAGCAGACGGTCCTTCAGGAAGGTAAATGCGAAGTCCTTACAGAGAAGGATAGGTTTATAGTCAGTTTGGAGATGGAGAGTGGGTGAATGGGAAGTGGGTCTGTCGTTTGCTGATGATACGTCTTTAGGTGCTGATTCAAACCATAAACTACAGAAGCTCATTACTGAAACTTAAGGAGTGTGTGGAAGGAGAGCGCTGAGTGTGTGCGCGAGTGTGATTGGAGATAACGTGGAGGATGTGGAGCGTTTCTAGACACCTAGGACTGGATTTGGCAACGAAAAAGGGAATAACTTATAGGAAGGGTGAGGTGGTTAATGTCCTGGGTGGATATATATATATATATATATATATATATATATATATATATATATATATATATATATATATATATATATATATATATATATATATATATATATATATGTATATATATATATATATATTTTCCCTGGGGATAGGGAAGAAAGAATACTTCCCACGTATTCCCTGCGTGTCGTAGAAGGCGACTAAAAGGGGAGGGAGCGGGGGGCTGGAAATCCTCCCCTCTCGTTTTTTTTTAATTTTCCAAAAGAAGGAACAGAGAATTGGGCCAGGTGAGGGTATTCCCTCAAAGGCCCAGTCCTCTGTTCTTAACGCTACCTCGCTAATGCGGGAAATGGCGAATAGTTTGAAAGAAAAGATATATATATATATATATATATATATATATATATATATATACATATATATATATATATATATATATATATATATTATCTTTATTTTGCTTTGTCGCTGTATCCCGCGTTTGCGAGGTAGCGCAAGGAAACAGACGAAAGAATGGCCCAACCCACCCCCATACACATGTATATACATACACGTCCACACACGCAAATACACATACCTATACATCTTAATGTACACATATATATACACACAGAGACATATACACATATACACATGTACATAATTCATACTGTCTGCCTTTATTAATTCCCATCGCCACCTCGCCACACATGGAATAACATCCCCCTCCCCCCTCATGTGTGCGAGGTAGCGCTAGGAAAAGACAACAAAGGCCCCATTCGTTCACACTTAGTCTCTAGCTGTCATGTAATAATGCCCCAAACCACAGCTCCCTTTCCACATCCAGGCCCTACAGAACTTTCCATGGTTTACCCCAGACGCTTTACATGCCCTGATTCAATCCATTGACAGCACGTCGACCTCGATATACCACATCGATCCAATTCACTCTATTCCTTGCCCGCCTTTCACCCTCCTGCATGTTCAGGCCCCTATCACTAAAGATATTTTTCACTGCATCTTTCCACCTCCAATTTAGTCTCCCACTTCTCGTTCCCTCCACATCTGACACATATATCCTCTTGGTTAATCTTTCCTCACTCGTTCTCTCCATGTGCCCTAAACATTTCAAAACACCCTCTTCTGCTCTCTCAACCTCGCTCTTTTTATTTCCACACATATCTTACCCTTACATTACTTACTCGATCAAACCACCTCGCACCACATATTGCCCTCAAACATCTCATTTCCAGCACATCCACCCTCCTCCGCACAGCTCTATCCATAGCCCACGCCTCGCAACCATACAACATTGTTCGAACCACTATTCCTTCAAACATACCCATTTTTGCTTTCCGAGATAATGTTCTCGACTTCTACACATTCTTGAAGGCTCCCAGGATTTTCGCCACCTCCCCTACCCTATGATTAACTTCCGCTTCCATGGTTCCATCCGCTGCCAGATCCACCCCCAGATATCTAAAACACTTTACTTCCTCCAGTTTTTCTCCATCCAAACTTACCTCCCAATTGACTTGACCCTCAACCCTACTGTACCTAATAACCTTGCTTTTATTCACATTTACTCTTAACTTTCTTCCTTCACACACCCCACCAAACTCAGTCACCAGCTTCTGCAGCTTCTCACATGAATCAGCCACCAGCGCTGCACCTTCAGCGAACAACAACTGACTCACTTCCCAAGCTCTCTCATCTCCTACAGACTACATAAGTGCCCCTCTTTCCAAAACACTTGCACTCACCTCCCTAACAACCCCATCCATAAACAAATTAAACAACCATGGAGACATCACACACCCCTGCCGCAAACCTACGTTCACTGAGAACCAATCACTTTCCACTTTTCCTACACGTACACATGCCTTACATCCTTTGTCGCTGTCTCCAGCGTTAGCGAGGTAGCTCAAGGAAGCAGAACTTTCCATGGTTTACCCCAGACGCTTCACATGCCCTGGTTCAATCCATTGATAGCATATCGACCCCGGTATACCATATCGTTCCAATTCACTGTATTCCTTGCACGCCTTTCACGAAAGAATGGCCCAACCCACCCACATACACATATATATACATACATGTACACACACGCACATATACATACCTATACGTCTCAACGTATACATATATATGCACACACAGACATATACATATATATACATGTACATAATTAATACTGTCTGCCCTTATTCATTCCCGTCGGCACCCCGCCACACATGAAATAACCACCTCCCCCCTAATGTGCGGGAGGTAGCGCTAGGAAAAGACAACAAAGGCCACATTCGTTCACACTCAGTCTCTAGCTGCCATGTATAATGCACCGAAGCCACAGCTCCCTTTCCACATCCAGGCCCCACAGAACTTTCCATGGTTTACCCCAGACGCTTCACATGCCCTGGTTCAATCCATTGATAGCACATCGACCCCGGTATACCATATCGTTCCAATTCACTGTATTCCTTGCACGCCTTTCACCCTCCTGCATGTTCAGGCTCCGATCACTCAAAATCTTCTTCACTCCATTTTTCCACCTCCAATTTGGTCTCCCACTTCTCCCAGTTCCCTCAACCTGTGACATATAAGCTCTTTGTCAATCTTTCCTCACTCATTCTCTCCATGGGACCAAACCATTTCAAAACACCCTCTTCTGCTCTCTCAACCACACTCTTTTTATTGCCACACATCTTTTTTACCCTCTCATTACTTACTCGATCACACCACCTCACACCACATATTGTCCTCAAACATCTCATTTCCAGCACATCCACCCTCCTCCGCACAACTCATTATATAGCAAACGCCTTGCAGCCATATATCATTGTTGGAACTACTATTCCTCCCTAACAACCCCACCATAAACAAATTAAACAACCATGGAGACATCACTCACCCCTGCCGCAAACCAACATTTACTGAGAACTAGTCACTTTCCTCTCTTCCTACACGTACACATGCCTTACATCCTTGATAAAAACTTTTCACTTGTTCTAACAACTTGCCCCCACACCATATATTCTTGATACCTTCCACAGAGCATCTCTATCAACTCTATCATATGCCCTCTCCAGATCCATAAGTGCTACATACAGATCCATTTGCTTTTCAAAGTATTTCTCACATACATTCTTCAAAGCAAGCACCTGATCCACACATCCTCTACCACTTCTGAAACCACACTGCTCTTCCCCAGTCTGATGCTCTGTACATGCCTTCACCCTCTCAATCAGTACCCTCCCATATGATTTCCCAGGAATACTCAACAAACTTATACCTCTGTAATTTGAGCACTCACTCTTATGCCCCTTTCCTTTTGTACAATGGCACTATGTACGCATTCGGCCAATCCTCAGGCACCTCACCATGAGTCATACATACATTAGATAATCTTACCAACCAGTCAACAATACAGTCACCCCTTTTTTTATAAATTCCACTGCAATACCATCCAAACCCAGTGCCTTGCCGATTTTCATTTTCCGCAAAGCTTTTACTACCTCTTCTCTGTTTACCAAATCATTCACCTCTCACTTTGCACACCATCTCGACCAAAACACCCTATATCTGCCACTGTATTATCAGACACATTCAACAAACCTTCAAAATACTCACTCCATCTCCTTCTCACATCACCACTACTTGTTATCACCTCCCCATTAGCCCCCTTCATTGATGTTCCCATTTGTTTCCTTGTCTTACGCACTTTATTTATCTCTTTCGAAATCATATTTTTATTGTCCCTAAACTTTAATGATACTCTCTCACCCCAACTCTCATTTGCCCTCTTTTTCACCTCTTGCACCATTCTCTTGACCTCGTACCTCTTTCTTTTATACATCTCCCAGTCATTTGCATTATCTCCCTGCAAAAATCGTCCAAATTCCTCTCTTCTCTTTCACTAATAATCTTACTTCTTCATCCCACCACTCACTACCCTTTCTAATATTACACTAGAAACCATTTCAGAAAGTGTCCACGTGATAATCCAGAACCCATTTTCTAGTGACTTCTGCAGCTCTAAGGCTTCGCTACACTCGGTAGCAGGGGACAGGAAGGACTCTTCGGAAGGGAAAAGTTTTTTGATGAGACTGTATTCTGTTTTGGCAAATGACGATGATACAACCTTGCTAAGGATGGCTTTTCCCTCGCGGTGTGACCTTAAACACTCGGAGTCCGGCAACACCCAGCACTTACTTACTACTAAGTTGCCCTGTATTGTTTGTACATAGACGCACACACGGCATCGCTACACTTTATGACCTATGTTCCCTACCGATGTACGTGGCCGGCTTTCTGAGCGCTGCAAGAGCCTTATTATCTGACTCCGTATGCAAGTGTTTGTATCACGAGCAAGAAGTCACCTTCACCGAGGCTGTATCATCGTCAGCTGACAGACAAGAGTACTGGACGAGGAACTTCTCTGTAAAGATGTCTATAATTATCCCGCTACTTCGAGGAGTGCAGCCACGAAGGGGTCCAAAGGTTTTATAACGGTATAGTAGTTATAATGATTTACTGTACATTCACACACACACACACACACACACACACACACACACACACACACACACACACACACACACACACACACACACACACACACACACACACACACACACACACACACACACACACATACACACTTAAGTAGAAAATAAGATAAAAGATGAAATGACAAATTGTAGTGTGAATGAGGAAAACGAATTACGTGTAATAATCTGTGTTGACCTAAGTCAGACGGTGTGCTAGCAGAAAAAGAAAAGCGAACGAAATGTTAAGTTTCACAGGAAGGGCATTCGCGTTAGAGTCTAAGAAATTAGTAATTCCTTTTTAGATATCTCGGGTTTGTCCTCGCGATGAATATTGTGTTCTGTTTTATCCGCTTTACTTGGAAAAAGACAGAATAGAGAAAGCACATCGGCGTTCTGTCGAAATGATTCTCAGAATTAGTAACAATTCCTATGAGAACCGCCTGGACGACCTTTAATTATTTAGCTTAGAAGAGAAAGGTCAGAGCCTGATTTAATATAGGTATACAAAATATCAGCGGCTTGTGCAACGTTGGTATAGATAACTACCGGGTATTTACGATTCAGTAAAATCTCGCTTACCTATATCAAAGATACAAACTCGTAGTAAGACTTTTCCTCGAAATGAGGCGAATTACTGTGTACATATGGAACGACTTGCTAAGAAGAGCAAGTGAAAACATCATCATAACCACGTGTTAGAACAGACTTGACCAACACCTGGCCTCATGTCCACACCTGTCTTTACTTGCACTGCCGTAGTAGAAGAACTTGACAGTATCTACATTGAGGTTGTCTATGTGTTTTCCTAATCTCTCCACACTAAGCTTTATTTTCCTGATAGTCTCTACTATCACAAACATCTTCGACAGGACCCAGTGTTCTATTGCTGTCTACATTCCTGTAAAAACACACACACACACACACACACACACACACACACACACACACACACACACATACACACATCTTGAACGGGAAGGAAGAAGTATTTAGAAAGAACTTAAGGGTAAAATCAAGGTGAATTACTTAAACTTTTCTCTAATTAGGAAAGAAATTAGTTGGTGACCCGTTTGTTGAGCAACTTGATAAGTTACAAACGCGTCAGCTTCTGTCATCTGCCGTTGTCTCATTTTTACATTTCCACGTTTTCTGACTCCATGATCTTCTTATTCCTCCTCTGAAATGTTTACTGACACGACCCAGCGTCAGGCATCAGCTCTACACCTTGACACAGTGTAGCCTCAGAGGGAAATCCCACTTCTTATTCTTCATGACGTATAGCACTGTCTCCTGCCACAATGTCGACCAGATTGCTCCTACCAGCCTCAGTTCCGTGTCAGACGATCCTGTTAGCATGGCTGATCACGTGAGTGAGTCTCGCGACCAGACATTCACAGGGTGGCATATCATGCACTAACCCAACCAATATCAGCAACCTAGGCGCAACCAATCACAGCTGATGCTTCATATGCCAGTTCAAGCAAACCATCGGCCGAGTAGGGAAGTAATTAGTAAGGTTGGAAAAATAGGTTATGAAATAGGTATAAGAGCACACGTTGGAATAGTATCAAGGTACAAATGGGGATGAATGAGGATAATTGTGGATTTCAATGCATATGGGAGTGTTAGTAATGTATGAGGAGAGAGCGATAGTGGAAGCTTTGGGAAGAAGGGTAAGGTGGAGGGATAAGTGTAATGGATGGCTGCAAGACGTTGCAGGAAAATATTCTAGGATCTCCAGCAGCAGGGGAGGGAAGAGAGCTGCTGAGAAACGCTTGAATAGATCTGGGTCTTACCGAAGAATTCCCCGGATTACTGCCCTTAAAGTTGTAACAATGGCCGACTTTACAAACAACTGCTGCAGTTGTGTCTCTTGTTCGGAGATTATTGTTGTGCTGGTATAATGGTGTTGTAGTTGTGTTCCCGTCCTGGATGAGGTGAACTGCTGCGAGTGAAGGAGACACAGGTATTGTTGTGGTGGTGATAGAGGCGAGAATATTGTCGTGCAGGGTTAAGAAGAGCTATGGTGAAGGGAGACTGACTGGTCAGGTGGGGTGAGGAACGTGGCTGTAGTCTTGAAGTACTGTACTGGGATTATGGTGGAACTGGGAGAAGGATCAGGAGTGATAGGATGAGGTAATGTCAAAGTGGATGTAACGCATACAAGTGTTGATGGGTTGGTGGATTATGATAAAGATCGGGAATTCAAGGATCGTATAAGGGAATGCACCTGATATTGTTGGAGTCGTGGATACAAAGCTCAATTGGAGAAAAGATCTCATTGTTCTGCCCAAAGGGGTGTATGTTAGTAAGAAGGGAATGAAAACGCAAAGGACAACAACAGCAACAACAATTACTACTACTACTACTACTACTATTGCTACAATTGATTATGATAATAATAGTGTAATAATAATAATGATGATAATGATAATGATAATAATAATAATAATAATAATAATAAAGATAGTAATGATAATAATAATAATAATGATAATATATACCATCATTATTATTATTTTTATGATCCTTTCGTTATTCTTCGTAGAGGAATAGCCACTAGGGGTTCTCATTTGTTTTCTGCAGAAGTGATATCGGTGGCAGTGAGTTCGATGTGTTGATTACTTTTTGTGTTTTGAAGTATCTGTGGTAGAAAATATTGGTGTTAGGATGTGCCCATGATAGAAAGTAAAAAGTGTTCATGGTAAGAAATGTTGGCGTTAGAAAGTGTCTGTGTTTGAAAATGGTGGCAAATGTTTCTGTGGTAGGAAGCGATGGCGTTATGAAGTATCTGTGGTAGAAAGTGGTGGCATCAGGAAGTGTCTATGGCAGGAAGTGGAGGCGTCAGAAAGTGTTGTCAGGAGTTGTTGGCGGTAAAAAGTGGCGAAAATCAATAAGAAATATCAGTGAAGGATGTTGGCGGTGACAGTGTGGTTTTAACCATTTTTTGTCGCTCTCTCTGGCATATAATTGATTTTCAAGTTTTTAACTTAGTTTTAGTCATACCGTGATCATTTTTCTGAAAAGTTTGACACAAGTGTTTACGACGATGAATGATAAGTGAATTTGGTAACAAAGCACCGTACTATGTACTAATTCAACATATTCATTCAGGGTGAGATTATATATATATATATATATATATATATATATATATATATATATATATATATATATATATATATATATATATATATATATATATATTTTCCAAAAGAAGGAACAAAGAAGGGGGCCAGTTGAGGACATTCCCTCAAAGGCCCACTCCTCTGTTCTTAACGCTACCTCGCTAACGCGGGAAATGGCGAATAGTTTGAAAGAAAAAAGATATATATATATATATATATATATGTATATTCATATATATATATCATACAAAGATCCATCAGCCGGGATCGAACCTGGGACCCCTTGTGCAAGAGGCAGGCATGCTAACCGCTAGGCTAAGGGACTGTATAATAAGAAACAACTATTCGAAATACTAAGTACTCGAATACCCTTCGTCTCTGTATGTTCTATGAAGGTGCGCGTTCATATACACTTTATTCGTATTCATATAACTCCGCGTTGTACAGTCAGGTTCGGTAAAACACTATCAGCTGGCTATGTGTTCTGTTCGGAAACAACCGATAGACCCCGTTGCTCACCATAGTGAGACGAAGGGTATTCGAGTACTTAGTATTTCGAATAGTTGTTTCTGTTATACAGTCCCTTAGCCTAGCGGTTAGCATGCCTGCCTCTTGCACAAGGGGTCCCAGGTTCGATTCTGGCTGATGGAGCTTTGTATGTTCTATGAAGGTGCGCGTTCATATACACTTTATTCGTATATATATATATATATATATATATATATATATATATATATATATATATATATATATATATATATAATCCCCGGGGATAGGGGAGAAAGAATACTTCCCACGCATTCCTCACGTGTCGTACAAGGCCACTAAAGGGGACGGGAGCGGGGGGCCAGAAATCCTCCCCTCCATGTATTTTAACTTTCTACAAGGGGAAACAGAAGAAGGAGTCACGCGAGGAGTGCTCATCCTCCTCGAAGGCTCAGATTGGAGTGTCTAGATGTGTGTGGATGTAACCAAGATTAGAAAAAAGGAGAGATAGGTAGTATGTTTGAGGAAAGGAACCTGGATGTTTTGGCTCTGAGTGAAACGAAGCTCAAGGGTAAAGGGGAAGAGTGGTTTGGGAATGTCTTGGGAGTAAAGTCAGGGGTTAGTGAGAGGACAAGAGCAAGGGAAGGAGTAGCACTACCCCTGAATCAGGAGTTGTGGGAGTATGTGATAGAGTGTAAGAAAGTAGATTCTAGATTGATATGGGTAAAACTGAAAGTTGATGGAGAGAGATGGGTGATTATTGATGCATATGCACCTGGGCATGAGAAGAAAGATCGTGAGAGGCAAGTGTTCTGGGAGCAGCTGAATGAATGTGTTAGTGGTTTTGATGCACAAGACCGGGTTATAGTGATGTGTGATTTGAATGCAAAGGTGAGTAATGTGGCAGTTGAGGGAATAATTGGTATACATAGAGTGTTCAGTGTTGTAAATGGAAATGGTGAAGAGCTTGTAGATTTATGTGCTGAAAAAGGACTGGTGATTGGGAATACCTGGTTTAAAAAGCGAGATATACATAAGTATACGTATGTAAGTAGGAGAGATGGCCAGAGAGCGTTATTGGATTACGTGTTAATTGATAGACGCACGAAAGAGAGACTTTTGGATGTTAATGTGCTGAGTGGTGCAACTGGAGGGATGTCTAATCATTATCTTTTGGAGGCGAAGATGAAGATTTGTGGGGGTTTTCAGAAAAGAAGAGAGAATGTTGGGGTGAAGAGAATGGTAAGAGTAAGTGAGCTTGGGAAGGAGACTTGTGTGAAGAAGTACCAGGAGAGACTGAGTACAGAATGGAAAAAGGTGAGAACATAGGAGGTAAGGGGAGTGGGGGAGGAATAGGATGTATTTAGTGAAGCAGAGATGGCTTGCGCAAAAGATGCTTGTGGCATGAGAAGCGTTGAAGGTGGGTTGATTAGAAAAGGTAGTGAGTGGTGGGATGAAGAAGTAAGATTATTAGTGAAAGAGAAGAGAGAGGCATTTGGACGATTTTTGCAGGGAAGAAATGCAAGTGAGTGGGAGATGTATAAAAGAAAGAGGCAGGAGGTCAAGAGAAAGGTGCAAGAGGTGAAAAAGAGGGCAAATGAGAGTTGGGATGAGAGAGTATCATTAAATTTTAGGGAGAATAAAAAGATGTTTTGGAAGGAGGTAAATAGTGTGCGTAAGACAAGGGAGCAAATGGGAACTTCAGTGAAGGGGGCTAATGGGAAGGTGATAACAAGTAGTGGTGATGTGAGAAGGAGATGGAGGGAGTATTTTGAAGGTTTGTTGAATATGTTTGATGATAGAGTGGCAGATATAGGGTGTTTTGGTCGAGTTGGTGTGCAAAGTGAGAGGGTTAGGGAAATTATTTGGTAAATAGAGGTAGTAAAAGCTTTACGGAAGATGAAAGCAGACAAGGCAGCAGGTTTGGATGGTATTGCATTGGAATTTATTAAAAAAGGGGGTGAGTGTATTGTTGACTGGTTGGTAAGGTTATTTAATGTATGTATGACTCATGGTGAGGTGCCTCAGGATTGGCGGAATGCTTGCATAGTGCCATTGTACAAAGGCAAAGGGGATAAGAGTGAGTGCTCAAATTACAGAGGTATAAGTTTGTTGAGTATTCCTGGTAAATTATATGGGATGGTATTGATTGAGAGGGTGAAAGCATGTACAGAGCATCAGATTGGGGAAGAGCAGTGTGGTTTCAAAAGTGGTGGAGGATGTGTGGATCAGGTGTTTGCTTTTGAAGAATGTATGTGAGAAAATACTTAGAAAAACAGATGGATTTGTATGTAGCATTTATGGATCTGGAGAAGGCAGATTATAGAGTTGATAGAGATGCTCTGTGGAAGGTTTTAAGAATATATGGTGTGGGAGACAAGTTGTTAGAAGCAGTAAAAAGTTTTTATCGAGGATGTAAGGCGTGTGTCCGTGTAGGAAGAGAGGAAAGTGATTGGTTCTCAGTGAATGTAGGTTTGCGGCAGGGGTGTGTGATGTGTCCATGGTTGTTTAATTTGTTTATGGATGGGGTTGTTAGGGAGGTGAATGCAAGAGTTTTGGAAAGAGGGGCATATATGCCGTCTGTTGTGGATGAGAGAGCTTGGGAAGTGAGTCAGTTGTTGTTCGCTGATGATACAGCGCTGGTGGCTGATTCATGTAAGAAACTGCAGAAGCTGGTGACTAAGTTTGGTAAAGTGTGTGAAAGAAGAAAGTTAAGAGTAAATGTGAATAAGAGCAAGGTTATTAGGTACAGTAGGGTTGAGGGTCAAGTCAATTGGGAGGTAAGTTTGAATGAAGAAAAACTGGAGGAAGTAAAGTGTTTTAGATATCTGGGAGTGGATCTGGCAGCGTATGGAACCATGGAAGCGGAAGTGAATCATAGGGTGGGGGAGGGGGCGAAAATTCTTGGACCCTTGAAGAATGTGTGGAAGTCGAGAACATTATTTCGGAAAGCAAAAATGGGTATGTTTGAAGGAATAGTGGTTCCAACAATGTTGTATGGTTGCGAGGCGTTGGTTATGGATAGAGTTGTGCGCAGGAGGGTGGATGTGCTGGAAATGAGATGTTTCAGGACAATATGTGGTGTGAGGTGGTTTGATCGAGTAAGTAATGTAAGGGTAAGAGAGATGTGTGGAAATAAAAAGAGTGTGGTTGAGAGACAGAAGAGGGTGTTTTGAAATGGTTTGGTCACATGGAGAGAATGAGTGATTAAAGATTGACCAAGAGGATATATTTGTCAGAGGTGGAGGGAACGAGGAGAAGTGGGAGACCAAATTGGAGGTGGAAAGATGGAGTGAAAAAGAGTTTGAGTGATCGGGGCCTGAACATGCAGGGGGGTGAAAGGAGTGCAAGGAATAGAGTGAATTGGAACGATGTGGTATACCGTGGTCGATGTGCTGTCAATGGATTGAACCAGGGCATGTGAAGCATCTGGGGCAAACCATGGAATGTTGTGGAATCAGTGATGGATTGCGCAAAAGATGCTTGTGGCATGAGAAGAGTGGGAGGTGGGTTGATGAGAAAGGGTAGTGAGTGGTGAGATGAAGAAGTAAGATTATTAGTGAAAGAGAAGAGAGAGGCATTTGGACGATTTTTGCAGGGAAAAAATGCATTTGAGTGGAAGATGTATAAAAGAAAGAGACAGGAGGTCAAGAGAAAGGTGCAAGAGGTGAAAAAGAGGGCAAATGAGAGTTGGGGTGAGAGAGTATCATTAAATTTTAGGGAGAATAAAAAAGATGCTCTGGGAGGAGGTAAATAAAGTGCGTAAGACAAGGGAGCAAATGGGAACATCAGTGAAGGGCGCTAATGGGGAGGTGATAACAAGTAGTGGTGATGTGAGAAGGAGATGGAGTGAGTATTTTGAAGATTTGTTGAATGTGTTTGATGATAGAGTGGCAGATATAGGGTGTTTTGGTCGAGGTGGTATGCAAAGTGAGAGGGTTAGGGAAAATGATTTGGGAAACAGAGAAGAGGTAATAAAAGCTTTCCGGAAGATGAAAGCCGACAAGGCAGCGGGTTTGGATGGTATTGCAGTGGAATTTATTAAAAAAGGGGGTGACTGTATTGTTGACTGGTTGGTAAGGTTAGTTAATGTATGTATGATTCATGGTGAGGTGACTGAGGATTGGCGGATTGCTTGCATAGTGCCATTGTACAAAGGCAAAGGGGATAAAAGTGAGTGCTCAAATTACAGAGGTATAAGTTTGTTGGGTATTCCTGGCAAATTATATGGGAGGGTATTGATTGAGAGGGTGAAAGCATGTACAGAGCATCAGATTAGGAAAGAGCAGTGTGGTTTCAGAAGTGGTAGAGGATGTGTGGATCAGGTGTTTGGTTTGAAGAATGTATGTGAGAAATACTTAGAAAAGGTAAATGGATTTTTATGTACATTTTATGATCTGGAGAAGGCATATGATAGAGTTGATAGAGATGCTCTGTGGAAGGTATTAAGAATATATGGTGTGGGAGGCAAGTTGTTAAAAGCAGTGAAAAGTTTTTATCGAGGATGTAAGGCATGTGTACGTGTAGGAAGAGAGGAAAGTGATTGGTTCTCAGTGAATGTAGGTTTGCGGCAGGGGTGTGTGATGTGTCCATGGTTGTTTAATTTGTTTATGGTTGGGGTTGTTAGGGAGGTGAATACAAGAGTTTTGGAGAGAGGGGTAAGTATGAAGTCTGTTGTGGATGAGAGAACTTGGGAAGTGAGTCAGTTGTTGTTCGCTGATGATACAGCGCTGGTGGCTGATTCATGTGAGAAACTGCAGAAGCTGGTGACTGAGTTTGGTAAAGTGTATGAAAGAAGAAAGTTAAGAGTAAATGTGAATAAGAGCGAGGTTATAAGGTACAGTAGGGTTAAGGGTCAAGTCAATTGGGAGGTACGTTTGAATTGAAAAAAAACTGGAGGAAGTAAAGTGTTTTAGATATCTAGGAGCGGATCTGGCAGTGGAAGGAACCATGGAAGCGGAAGTGAATCATAGGGTGGGGGTGGGGGCGAAAATTCTGGGAGCGTTGAAGAATGTTTGGAAGTCGAGAACATTATCTCGGAAAGCAAAAATGGGTATGTTTGAAGGAATAGTGGTTCCAACAATGTTGTATGGTTGCGAGGAGTTGGCTATGGATAGAGTTGTGCGCAGGAGGGTGGATGTGCTGGAAATGAGATGTTTCAGGACAATGTGTGGTGTGAGGTGGTTATATCGAGTAAGTAATGTAAGGGTAAGAGAGATGTGTGGAAATAAAAAGAGTGTGGTTCAGAGAGCAGAAGAGGGTGTTCTGAAATGGTTTGGGCATATGGAGAGAATGAGTGAGGAAAGATTGACCAAGAGGATATATGTGTCGGAGGTGGAGGGAACGAGGAGAAGTGGGAGACCAAATTGGAGGTGGAAAGATGGAGTGAAAAAGAGTTTGAGTGATCGGGGCCTGAACATGCAGGAGGGTGAAAGGTGGGCAAGGGATAAAGTGAATTGGATCGATGTGGTATACTGGGGTTGACGTGCTGTCAGTGGATTGAATCAAGGCATGTGAAGCGTCTGGGGTAAACCATAGAAAGTTGTGTGGGGCCTGGATGTGGAAAGGGAGCTGTGGTTTCGGGCATTATTGCATGACAGCTAGAGACTGAGTGTGAAGAAATTGGGTCTTTGTTGTCTTTTCCTAGCGCTACCTCGCACACATGAGGGGGGAGGGGGATAGTATTCCATGTGTGGCGAGGTGGCGATGGGAATGAATAAAGGCAGTGTGAATTGTGTGCATGGGTATATAGATATTTGTCTGTGTGTGTATATATATGTGTACATTGAGATGTATAGGTATGTATATTTGCGTGTGTGGACGTGTATGCATATACATGTGTATGGGGATTGGTTGGGCCATTTCTTTCGTCTGTTTCCTTGCGCTACCTCGCAAACGCGGGAGACAGCGACAAAGCAAAAAAAAAAATAAAATAAGATAATATAATATATATAATATATATATATTATTATATATATATATATATATATATATATATATATTTTTCTTTTATATATTATTAATACTTAAAGAACAGAGATTAGAATATATGCCAATAAATAAAAAAAAATAAATTTTCCCCCTCCCTATACAAAATACTAATATATATAGTATGTATATATATATATATATATATATATATATATATATATATTTATTATAATATATATATAATATATATATAATTTTTTTTTCTTTCGAACTATTTGCCATTTCCCTGTTAGCGAGGTAGCGTCAAGAACGGAGGACTGGGCCTTTGAGGGAATATCCTCACCTGGCCCCCTTCTTCGTTTCATCTTTTGGGGAAATTAAAAAAAAACGAGAGGGGAGGATTTCCAGCCCCCCGCTCCCTCCCCTTTTAGCCGACTTCTACGACACGCAGGGAATACGTGGGAAGTATTCTTTCTCCCCTATCTCCAGGGAAGTGGTAGAGGATGTGTGGATCAGGTGTTTGCTTTGAAGAATGTATGTGAGAAATACTTAGAAAAGCAAATGGATTTGTATGTAGCATTTATGGATCTGGAGAAGGCATGTGATAGAGTTGATAGAGATGCTCTGTGGAAGGTATTAAGAATATATGGTGTGGGAGGCAAGTTGTTAGAAGCAGTGAAAAGTTTTTATCGAGGATGTAAGGCATGTGTACGTGTTAGGAAGAGAGGAAAGTGATTGGTTCTCAGTGAATGTAGGTTTGCGGCAGGGGTGTGTGATGTCTCCATGGTTGTTTAATTTGTTTATGGATGGGGTTGTTTAGGGAGGTGAATGCAAGAGTTTTGGAAAGAGGGGCATATATGCCGTCTGTTGTGGATGAGAGAGCTTGGGAAGTGAGTCAGTTGTTGTTCGCTGATGATACAGCGCTGGTGGCTGATTCATGTAAGAAACTGCAGAAGCTGGTGACTAAGTTTGGTAAAGTGTGTGAAAGAAGAAAGTTAAGAGTAAATGTGAATAAGAGCAAGGTTATTAGGTACAGTAGGGTTGAGGGTCAAGTCAATTGGGAGGTAAGTTTGAATGAAGAAAAACTGGAGGAAGTAAAGGGTTTTAGATATCTGGGAGTGGATCTGGCAGCGTATGGAACCATGGAAGCGGAAGTGAATCATAGGGTGGGGGAGGGGGCGAAAATTCTTGGACCCTTGAAGAATGTGTGGAAGTCGAGAACATTATTTCGGAAAGCAAAAATGGGTATGTTTGAAGGAATAGTGGTTCCAACAATGTTGTATGGTTCCGAGGCGTTGGTTATGGATAGAGTTGTGCGCAGGAGGGTGGATGTGCTGGAAATGAGATGTTTCAGGACAATATGTGGTGTGAGGTGGTTTGATCGAGTAAGTAATGTAAGGGTAAGAGAGATGTGTGGAAATAAAAAGAGTGTGGTTGAGAGAGGAGAAGAGGGTGTTTTGAAATGGTTTGGTCACATGGAGAGAATGAGTGATTAAAGATTGACCAAGAGGATATATTTGTCAGAGGTGGAGGGAACGAGGAGAAGTGGGAGACCAAATTGGAGGTGGAAAGATGGAGTGAAAAAGAGTTTGAGTGATCGGGGCCTGAACATGCAGGAGGGTGAAAGGCGTGCAAGGAATAGAGTGAATTGGAACGATGTGGTATACCGTGGTCGATGTCCTGTCAATGGATTGAACCAGGGCATGTGAAGCATCTGGGGCAAACCATGGAATGTTATGGAATCAGTGATGTATTGCGCAAAAGATGCTTGTGGCATGAGAAGAGTGGGAGGTGGGTTGATTAGAAAGGGTAGTGAGTGGTGGGATGAAGAAGTAAGATTATTAGTGAAAGAGAAGAGAGAGGCATTTGGACGATTTTTGCAGGGAAAAAATGCTTTTGAGTGGAAGGTGTATAAAAGAAAGAGACAGGAGGTCAAGAGAAAGGTGCAAGAGGTGAAAAAGAGGGCAAATGAGAGTTGGGGTGAGAGAGTATCATTAAATTTTAGGGAGAATAAAAAAGATGCTCTGGGAGGAGGTAAATAAAGTGCGTAAGACAAGGGAGCAAATGGGAACTTCAGTGAAGGGCGCTAATGGGGAGGTGATAACAAGTAGTGGTGATGTGAGAAGGAGATGGAGTGAGTATTTTGAAGATTTGTTGAATGTGTTTGATGATAGAGTGGCAGATATAGGGTGTTTTGGTCGAGGTGGTGTGCAAAGTGAGAGGGTTAGGGAAAGTGATTTGGGAAACAGAGAAGAGGTAATAAAAGCTTTCCGGAAGATGAAAGCCGACAAGGCAGCGGGTTTGGATGGTATTGCAGTGGAATTTATTAAAAAAGGGGGTGACTGTATTGTTGACTGGTTGGTAGGGTTAGTTAATGTATGTATGATTCATGGTGAGGTGCCTGAGGATTGGCGGATTGCTTGCATAGTGCCATTGTACAAAGGCAAAGGGGATAAAAGTGAGTGCTCAAATTACAGAGGTATAAGTTTGTTGGGTATTCCTGGCAAATTATATGGGAGGGTATTGATTGAGAGGGTGAAGGCATGTACAGAGCATCAGATTAGGAAAGAGCAGTGTGGTTTCAGAAGTGGTAGAGGATGTGTGGATCAGGTGTTTGGTTTGAAGAATGTATGTGAGAAATACTTAGAAAGGTAAATGGATTTTTATGTACATTTTATGATCTGGAGAAGGCATATGATAGAGTTGATAGAGATGCTCTGTGGAAGGTATTAAGAATATATGGTGTGGGAGGCAAGTTGTTAAAAGCAGTGAAAAGTTTTTATCGAGGATGTAAGGCATGTGTACGTGTAGGAAGAGAGGAAAGTGATTGGTTCTCAGTGAATGTAGGTTTGCGGCAGGGGTGTGTGATGTGTCCATGGTTGTTTAATTTGTTTATGGTTGGGGTTGTTAGGGAGGTGAATACAAGAGTTTTGGAGAGAGGGGTAAGTATGAAGTCTGTTGTGGATGAGAGAACTTGGGAAGTGAGTCAGTTGTTGTTCGCTGATGATACAGCGCTGGTGGCTGATTCATGTGAGAAACTGCAGAAGCTGGTGACTGAGTTTGCTAAAGTGTGTGAAAGAAGAAAGTTAAGAGTAAATGTGAATAAGAGCGAGGTTATAAGGTACAGTAGGGTTAAGGGTCAAGTCAATTGGGAGGTAAGTTTGAATTGAAAAAAAACTGGAGGAAGTAAAGTGTTTTAGATATCTGGGAGTGGATCTGGCAGCGGAAGGAACCATGGAAGCGGAAGTGAATCATAGGGTGGGGGTGGGGGCGAAAATTCTGGGAGCGTTGAAGAATGTTTGGAAGTCGAGAACATTATCTCGGAAAGCAAAAATGGGTATGTTTGAAGGAATAGTGGTTCCAACAATGTTGTTTGGTTGCGAGGCGTGGGCTATGGATAGAGTTTTGCGCAGGAGGGTGGATGTGCTGGAAATGAGATGTTTCAGGACAAAGTGTGGTGTGAGGTGGTTATATCGAGTAAGTAATGTAAGGGTAAGAGAGATGTGTGGAAATAAAAAGAGTGTGGTTCAGAGAGCAGAAGAGGGTGTTCTGAAATGGTTTGGGCACATGGAGAGAATGAGTGAGGAAAGATTGACCAAGCGGATATATGTGTCGGAGGTGGAGGGAACGAGGAGATGTGGGAGACCAAATTGGAGGTGGAAAGATGGAGTGAAAAAGAGTTTGAGTGATCGGGGCCTGAACATGCAGGAGGGTGAAAGGTGGGCAAGGGATAGAGTGAATTGGATCGATGTGGTATACTGGGGTTGACGTGCTGTCAGTGGATTGAATCAGGGCATGTGAAGCGTCTGGGGTAAACCATAGAAAGTTGTGTGGGGCCTGGATGTGGAAAGGGAGCTGTGGTTTCGGGCATTATTGCATGACAGCTAGAGACTGAGTGTGAACAAATTGGGTCTTTGTTGTCTTTTCCTAGCGCTACCTCGCACACATGAGGGGGGAGGGGGGATAGTATTCCATGTGTGGCGAGGTGGCGATGGGAATGAATAAAGGCAGTGTGAATTGTGTGCATGGGTATATAGATATTTGTCTGTGTGTGTATATATATGTGTACATTGAGATGTATAGGTATGTATATTTGCGTGTGTGGACGTGTATGTATATACATGTGTATAGGGATTGGTTGGGCCATTTCTTTCGTCTGTTTCCTTGCGCTACCTCGCAAACGCGGGAGACAGCGACAAAGCAAAATAAAAAGATAATAATAATAATAATATATATATATATATATATATATATATATATATATATATATATATATATATATATATATATATATATATATATATATATATGTATATATATATATATATATATATATATATATATATATATATATATATATATCTATATATATATATATATATATATATATATATATATATATTTTTTTTTTCTTTCAAACTATTTGCCATTTCCCGTGTTAGCGAGGTAGCGTCAAGAACGGAGGACTGGGCCTTTGAGGGAATATCCTCACCTGGCCCCCTTCTTCGTTTCATCTTTTGGGAAATTAAAAAAAAACGAGAGGGGAGGATTTCCAGCCCCCCGCTCCCTCCCCTTTTAGCCGACTTCTACGACACGCAGGGAATACGTGGGAAGTATTCTTTCTCCCCTATCTCCAGGGAAGTGGTAGAGGATGTGTGGATCAGGTGTTTGCTTTGAAGAATGTATGTGAGAAATACTTAGAAAAGCAAATGGATTTGTATGTAACATTTATGGATCTGGAGAAGGCATATGATAGAGTTGATAGAGATGCTCTGTGGAAGGTATTAAGAATATATGGTGTGGGAGGCAAGTTGTTAGAAGCAGTGAAAAGTTTTTATCGAGGATGTAAGGCATGTGTACGTGTAGGAAGAGAGGAAAGTGATTGGTTCTCAGTGAATGTAGGTTTGCGGCAGGGGTGTGTGATGTCTCCATGGTTGTTTAATTTGTTTATGGATGGGGTTGTTAGGGAGGTGAATGCAAGAGTTTTGGAAAGAGGGGCATATATGCCGTCTGTTGTGGATGAGAGAGCTTGGGAAGTGAGTCAGTTGTTGTTCGCTGATGATACAGCGCTGGTGGCTGATTCATGTGAGAAACTGCAGAAGCTGGTGACTGAGTTTGGTAAAGTGTGTGAAACAAGAAAGTTAAGAGTAAATGTGAATAAGAGCATGGTTATTAGGTACAGTAGGGTTGAGGGTCAAGTCAATTGCGAGGTGAGTTTGAATGGAGAAAAACTGGAGGAAGTGAAGTGTTTTAGATATCTGGGAGTGGATCTGGCAGCGGATGGAAACATGGAAGCGGAAGTGGATCATAGGGTGGGGGAGGGGGCGAAAATGCTGGGAGCCTTGAAGAATGTTTGGAAGTCGAGAACATTATCTCGGAAATCAAAAATGGGTATGTTTGAAGGAATAGTGGTTCCAACAATGTTGTATGGTTGCGAGGCGTGGACTATGGATAGAGTTGTGCGCAGGAGGATGGATGTGCTGGAAATGAGATGTTTGAGGACAATGTGTGGTGTGAGGTGGTTTGATCGAGTAAGTAACGTAAGGGTAAGAGAGATGTGTGGAAATAAAAAGAGCGTGGTTGAGAGAGCAGAAGAGGGTGTTTTGAAATGGTTTGGTCACATGGCGAGAATGAGTGAGGAAAGATTGACCAAGAGGATATATGTGTCGGAGGTGGAGGGAACGAGGAGAAGAGGGAGACCAAATTGGAGGTGGAAAGATGGAGTGAAAAAGATTTTGTGTGATCGGGGCCTGAACATGCAGGAGGGTGAAAGGAGGGCAAGGAATAGAGTGAATTGGAGCGATGTGGTATACCGGGGTTGACGTGCTGTCAGTGGATTGAATCAAGGCATATGAAGCGTCTGGGGTAAACCATGGAAAACTGTGTAGGTATGTATATTTGCGTGTGTGGACGTATGTATATACATGTGTATGGGGGTGGGTTGGGCCATTTCTTTCGTCTGTTTCCTTGCGCTACCTCGCAAACGCGGGAGACAGCGACAAAGCAAAAAAAAAAAAAAAAAAAATATATAAATATATATATATATATATATATATATATATATATATATACATATATATATATATATATATATATATATATATATATATATATATATATATATATATATATATATATATATATATATATATATATATATATATATATATATATATATATATATATATGTATATTGTTAGAGAGAGAGAGAGAGAGAGAGAGAGAGAGAGAGAGAGAGAGAGAGAGAGAGAGAGATTACTGATAGAGAATGGAAAAAAGTGAGAACAAAGGTATAAGAGGAGTGAGGGAGGAATGGAATGTATAGGGGAGCAGTGATAGCTTGCGCAAAAGATGCTTGTGGCATGAGAAGCGTGTGAGGTGGGCAGATTAGAAAGGGGAGTGAGTGGTGGGATGAAGAAGTAAGATTATTAGTCAAAGAAAAGAGAGAGGCATTTGGACGATTTTTGTAGGGAAATAATGCAAATGAGTGGGAGATGTAAATAAGAAAGAGGTAGGAGGTCAAGAGAAAGGTGCAAGAGGTGAAAAAGAGGGCAAATGAGAGTTGGGGTGAGAGAGTATCATTAAATTTCAGGGAGAATAAAAAGATGTTTTGGAAGGAGGTAAATAAAGTGCGTAAGACAAGGGAACGAATGGAAACTTCAGTTAAGGGGGCTAATGGGAAGGTGATAACAAGTAGTGGTGATGTGAGGAGATGGAGTGAGCATTTTGAGGTTTTGGTAAATGTGTTTGATGATAGAGTGGCAGATATAGGGTGTTTTGGTCGAGGTGTTGTGCAAAGTGAGAGGCTTAGGGAGATTGATATGGTAAACAGAGAAGAGGTATTAAAAGCTTTGCGGAAGATGAAAGCCGGCAAGGCAGCGGGTTTGGATGGTATTGCAGTGGAAATTATTAAAAAGGGGGGGACTGTATTACTGACCGGTTGATAAGGTTATTTAATGTATGTGTGACTCATAGTGAGGTTTAATGATTGGAGGAATGCTTGCATAGTGCCATTGTACAAAGGCAAAGGGGATAAAAGTGAGTGCTCAAATTACAGAGGTATAAGTTTGTTGAGTATTCCTGGAAAAATATATGTGAGGGTATCGATTGAGAGGGTGAAGGCATGTACAGAGCATAAGACTGGGGAAGAGCACTGTGATTTCAGAAGTGGTAGAGGATATGTGGATCAGGTGTTTGCTTTGAAGAATATATGTGAGAAATACTTAGAAATGCAAATGGATTTTTATGTAGCATCTATGGATCTGGAGAAGGCATATGATAGAGTTGATAGATATGCTTTGTGGAAAGTATTAAGATTATATGGTGTGGGAGGCAAGTTGTTAGAAGCAGTGAAAACTTTTTATCGACGATGTAAGTCATGTGTACGTGTAGGAAGAGCGGAAAGTGATTGGCTCTCATTGAATGTTGGTTTGCGGCAGGTGTATATGATGTCTCCATGGTTGTTTAATTTGTTTATGGGTGGGGTTTTTAGGGAGGTGAATGCAAGAGTTTTGGAAAGAGGGGCAAGTATGCAGTCTGTTATGGATGAGAGAGATTGGGAAATGAGTCAGTTGTTGTTCGCTGATGATACAGCGCTTGTGGCTGATTCGTGTGAAAAACTGCAGAAGCTGGTGACTGAGTTTGGTAAAGTGTGTGAAAGAAGAAAGCTGAGAGTAAATGTGAATAAGAGCAAGGTTATTAGGTACAGTAGGGTTGAGGGACATGTCAATTAGGAGGTAAGTTTGAATGGAGAAAAACTGGAGGAAGTGAAGTGTTTTAGATATCTGGGAGTGGATTTGGCAGCGGATGGAACCATGGAAGCGGAAGTGAATCATATGGTGGGGGAGGGGGCGAAAGTTCTGGGAGCGTTGAAGAATGTGTGGAAGTCGAGAACGCTTTCTCGGAAAGCAAAAATGGGTATGTTTGAAGGAATTGTGGTTCCAACAATGTTATATGGTTGCGAGGCATGGGCTATAGATAGAGTTGTGCGGTGAAGGGTGGATGTGCTGGAAATGAGATGTTTGAGAACAATATGTGGTGTGAGGTGGTTTGATCGAGTAAGTGATAATAGGATAAGAGAGATGTGTGGTAATAAAAAGAGTGTGGTTGAGAGAGCAGAAGAGAGTGTTTTGAAATGGTTTGGTCACATGGAGAGAATGAGTGAGGAAAGATTGACCAAGATGATATATGTGCCAGAGGTGGAGGGAACGAGGAGAAGAGGGAGACCAAATTGGAGGTGGAAAGATAAAGTGAAAAAGATTTTGAGTGATCGGGGCCTGAACATGCAGGAGGGTGAAAGGCGTGCAAGAAATAGAGTGAATTGGAACGATGTGGTATACCGGGGTCGACCTGCTGTCAATGGATTGAACCAGGGCATGTGAAGCGTCTGGGGTAAACCATGGAAAGTTCTGTTAGTCCTGGATGTGGAAAAGGAGCTGTGGTTTTAGTGCATTATACATGACAGCTAGAGACTGAGTGTGAACGAATGGGGCCTTTGTTGTCTTTTCCTAGCGCTACCTCTCGCACATGCGGGGGGAGGGGGTTGTTATTTCATGTGTGGCGGGGTGGCGATGGGAATGAATAAGGGCGGACAGTATGAATTATGTACATGTGTATATATGTATATGTCTGTGTGTGTATATATATCTATACGTTGAGATGTATAGGTATGTATATTTGTGTATGTGGACGTATATGTATATGCATGTGTATGAGGGTTGGTTGGGCCATTCTTTTGTCTGTTTCCCTGCGCTACTTCGCTAACACGAGAGACAGCGACAAAGCAAATAAAAATGAATATATATATATATATATATATATATATATATATATATATATATATATATATATATATATATATATATATATATATATAATTGCTGGAAGTGCTGCCATATCTGATCTTTGTCATACTGAAGCACAACACCAATTTCTGGAGTACACCACAAGTGTGTGCAAGGTAATATTTCTCACCCTCCTGAACTCACTAGTGTTTGCAGCGGCCGATGTGAAAGTGTTGTGTGTATTGCTCTGTGAGTGACGAGGATCAAACCATTGCCTTGGTACAATTTACCAACTGGCTGCACCTGACTGTCTCATGTATAGAGCAGATTAAGCCTTAACCACATTTATCTGTTGATAGACCTTATACCTATCAACATACGAATGTATCCATTAACAAAACAAATTTGTGGCCAGTTTTAGTTATGAAAATCCACCCCAGCGGTGGATAAACAGTTGTGTTGACGATAGACCGAATGCCGCAACCAGGATTCGAACCTATGTGCTAGACCCTGGGGTTGCCCGTGAATGTATCAGGGTCAGGAGCGCTAATCGCTGCACCACGTGAAGCACATGCTAAGAGGGAAGAGTAGATGGGTAAGGGAGCAGTTGGAGTCCATGATGTTGCCTGTAACAATAACACACATATCTCTCTCCTTCACCCGTCCAGGTTAACCTGTTTAACAATGGTGGACTCAACTGACCGTACTAGTGTACCCAGTGAATAACATGTACCCAGCGTACCCACCCTCCCCAGTGTGAGTAAAGCATGAGATAGAGAGGAACAGTAGTGTGGTTATATATACAACCTCTGGTTCAGAATGCCTCGTATCTGGCCACATGACTGGCAATGTCAGTCTTATCGTATAAACTTGATATAAAACCACGTCAAATGAGGGACGACGGGAGCCAAATTCTGCTTAATACCAGGTTTATCCTGGATAATCTCTCTCTCATCAGATGCTTCAGTCCATGCTGGAAGAAACTCTGAAACTCTGTGGTCTTGTGACGTCTCTACCTCCAGTCCAGACGACATCTGCACGAAAGAATTTCAACAAAGAAAAATGTTAACGAAATAAAGATTCTACTGATACGTAGTTTCCAACATCCTCATCTTGAGTCATGTTAGTTACGTTCCTGTGTAAAAAAAAGGAAAAAAGTTATTGTCTTACGGTGTTTATTGTTAGTCTCTCTCTCTCTCTCTCTCTCTCTCTCTCTCTCTCTCTCTCTCTCTCTCTCTCTCTAATTAGTAACCTACGTCAGCAAGACGTGAGTGAAGTAAACGCTACGCGCCTGCCTTGCCTTTTGCTAAAGTGCTATTGTGGGTTTCCATAGGTAGATTATCTATCTTTCTATCCATCCATCCATCCATTTCTCTCTCTCTCTCTCTCTCTCTCTCTCTCTCTCTCTCTCTCTCTCTCTCTCTCTCTCTCTCTCTCTCTCTCTCTCTCTCATCTCTGTCCAGAATGGATAGCTGCTTATCATAAAATGATAAAATCAAGGTAGAAGGCTTCGAGATATTTGGCACTATGTTGTCATGCGATGAGTTGAGTGAAGGGATCATAATTTATGAGTTAAGCAAAAAATTTCATGACACGGTGATGATACTGTTATGACAATGAATCAAATGATAATATAGACATTGAAAATGACTTTTTTCCCCTTTTTTAAGATGAACAGGAAATGTATGACAGAGAAATCATGAGAGGTTATGATGAAAGACACAGAGGCCTGATACACAGTGAGAGTGGATGTGGCCTTAGAATTATTTGTAACACCTGAATAAGGTGATACACATTGTTCTGTTGGAAGATGTAGCTTGACGTTGACGGCCTTAATGGCCGTGGTGGTTGACAGACCTAAACTGCAAACAACCTACCAACTACCCCTGATGGAGAAGTTGAAGGTGAAGGGGAAAAAACAAATAGATTTGTATGTGGTATTTATGGATCTGGAGAAGGCATATGATAGAGTTGAGAGAGATGCTCTGTGGAAGGTATGAAGAGTATATGATGTGGGAGGTAAGTTGTTAGAAGCAGTGAAAAGTTTTTATCGAGTAGGAAGAGAGGAAAGTGATTGGTTCCCAGTGAATGTCGGTGTTCGGCGGGGGTGTGTGATGTCTCTATGGTTGTTTAATTTGTTTATTGATGGGGTTATTAGAGAGGTGAATGCAAGAGTTTTGGAAAGAGTGGCAAGTATGCAGTCTGTTGTGGATGAGAGAGCTTGGGAATTGAGTCAGTTGTTGTTCGCTGATACAGCGTTGGTGGCTGATTCGGGTGAGAAACTGCAGAAACTGGTGACTGATCTTGGTAAAGTGTGTGAAAGAAGAAAGCTAAGAGTAAATGTGAATAAGGGCAAGGTTATTAGGTACAGTAGGGTTGAGGGACAAGTCAATTGGGAGGTAAGTTTGAATGGAGAAAAACTGGAGGAAGTGAAGTGTTTTACATATCTGGGAGTGGATTTGGCAGCAGATGGAACCATGGAAGCGGAAGTGAGTCACAGGGTGGGGGAGGGGGCGAAGGTTCTGGTAGCGTTGAAGAGTGTGTGGAAGTCGAGAACATTATCTCGGAAAGGAATAATGGGTATGTTTGAAGGAATAGTGGTCCCAACAAAGATATATGGATGCGAGGCGTGGGCTAATAGATAGGTTTGTGCGGAGGAGGGAGGATGTGTTGGAAATTAGATGTTTGAAGACAATAAGTGGTGTGAGGTGGTTTGATCTAGGAAGTAATGAAAGGGTAAGAGAGATGTGTGGTAATAAAAGGAGTGTGGTTGAGAGAGCAGAAGAGGGTGTATTGAAATGGTTTGGTCGCATGGAGAGAATGAGTGAGGAAAAATTGACAAAGAAGATAGATATGTCAGAGGTGGAGGGAACGAGGAGAAGTGGGAGACCAAATTGTAGGAGGACGGATGGAGTGAAAAGATTTTGAGTGATCGGGGCCTGAACATGCAGGAGGGTGAAAGGCGTGCAAGGAATAAAGTCTGGGGTAAACCATGGAAAGTTTTGTAGGGCCTGGATGTGGAAAGGGAACAGTGGTTTTGGTGCATTATACATGACAGCTAGAGACTGAGTGTGAACGAATGTGGCTTTTGTTGTCCCTTCCTAGAGATACTTCGCGCGCGTTTGGGGGGAGGGGGTTGTCATTTCAGGTGTGGCGGGGTGGCGACGGGAATGAATAAAGGGAGTAAGTATGAAGTATGTTTTTTTTTTTTTTTTTTTTGCTTTGTCGCTGTCTCCCGCGTTTGCGAGGTAGCGCAAGGAAACAGACGAAAGAAATGGCCCAACCCACCCCCATACACATGTATATACATACGTCCACACACGCAAATATACATACCTACACAGCTTTCCATGGTTTACCCCAGACGCTTCACATGCCTTGATTCAATCCACTGACAGCACGTCAACCACGGTATACCACATCGCTCCATTTCACTCTATTCCTTGCCCGCCTTTCACCCTCCTGCATGTTCAGGCCCCGATCACACAAAATCTTTTTCACTCCATCTTTCCACCTCCAATTTGGTCTCCCTCTTCTCCTCGTTCCCTCCACCTCCGACACATATATCCTCTTGGTCAATCTTTCCTCACTCATTCTCTCCACGTGCCCAAACCATTTCAAAACGCCCTCTTCTGCTCTCTCAACCACGCTCTTTATAATTCCACACATCTCTCTTACCCTTACGTTACTTACTCGATCAAATTACCTCACACGACACATTGTTCTCAAACATCTCATTTCCAGCACATCCATCCTCCTGCGCACAACTCTATCCATAGCCCACGCCTCGCAACCATACAACATTGTTGGAACCACTATTCCTTCAAACATACCCATTTTTGCTTTCCGAGATAATGTTCTCGACTTCCACACATTCTTCAAGGCTCCCAGTATGTACATGTGCATACATGGAAAATGTCTGTGTACGTATATATATGTATGTGTTGAAATGTATAGGTATGTATATGTGCGTGTGTGGACGTATATGTATATACATGTGCATGAGGGTGGGTTGGGCCATTCTTTCGTCTGTTTCCTTGCGCTACCTCGCTAACGCGGGAGACAGCGACAAAGTATAATAAATGATATATATATATATATATATATATATATATATATATATATATATATATATATATATATATATATATATATATATATATATAAATATATATATATATATATATATATATATATATATATATATATATATATATATATATATATATATATATATATATGTGGATGTGCTGGAAATGAGATGTTTGAGGACAATATGTGGTGTGAGGTGGTTTGATCGAGTAAGTAATGTAAGGGTAAGAGAGATGTGTGGAAATAAAAAGAGTGTGGTTGAGAGAGCAGAAGAGGGTGTTTTGAAATGGTTTGGTCACATGGAGAGAATGAGTCAGGAAAGATTGACCAAGAGGATATATGTGTCAGAGGTGGAGGGAACGAGGAGAAGTGGGAGACCAAATTGAAGGTGGAAAGATGAAGTGAAAAAGATTTTGAGTGATCGTGGCCTGAGCATGCAGGAGGGTGAAAGGCGTGCAAGGAATAGAGTGAATTGGAACGATGTGGTATACCGGGGTCGACGTGCTGTCAGTGGATTGAACCAGGGTATGTGAAGCGTCTGGGATAAACCATGGAAAGTTGTGTGGGGCCTGGATGTGGAAAGGGAGCTGTGGTTTCGGTTCATTATTAAATGACTGCTAGAGACTGAGTGTGAACGAATGGGGCCTTTGGTGTCTTTTCCTAACGCTACCTCGCACACATGAGGGGGGGAGGGGGTTGTTATTACATGTGTGGCGAGGTGGTGATGGGAACAAATAAAGGCAGACAGTGTGAATTATGTACATGTGTATATATGTATATGTCTGTGTGTGTATATATATGTGTACATTGAGATGTATAGGTATGTATATTTGCGTGTGTGGACGTGTATGTATATACATGTGTATGTGGGCGTGTTGGGCCATTCTCTGGTCTGTTTCCTTGCGCTACCTCGCTAACGCGGGAGACAGCGACAAAGCAAAATAAGTAAATAAATAAAAAATATATATATATATATATATATATATATATATATATATATATATATATATATATTACCAATGGATCTGTTGCTTAGAAAACGCAGTCAAAATAGGAAAAGAATCATCAGGGCCGAAATGAACATCTTTGGTTTCACTGGCTTATGTTCCGGTAACTACATACACCATCACCAGAGCCTTTAAAAAAGGGATGTTATGCCTGAAATATATTCATTACGAGCTTCTGTTCAGAGCATGAAATCTGTAATGTTATTTGGATAGGATACCATATATCATAGAAACCTAACGTGAAATAAATATTCGATAAATAATATATACATTAAAACGTGACATATAAGGAATTCAACTGAGAAAATATTTTCCAGTCTCAGAATTAGAATTACACAATTGTTAATTTAATACATTAACGTTGAAAATGTACATTTCAAATCAACAAGATATTTCTACTCATAGTTAATATAAATTATCTAAATACACGATTCCTCTCTTAATAACTCACTGTTGCTTATCGTGGGATTGTTAGTGTAGGACAAGTGGTACTCCAGTATGAGCAGGAAGGTGTTTGATGAGCTGCTGGTTTGCACAGAGAAATGTTTTCAAATGTATATTTTTACGTTAGGAAATTTCATTATGAACTCCAGAATTTAAATGCTCGACTAGGAAATATTGTCTCAGTTGAATTTATCAAATAAGTCAAGTTTATTGTATTTCAGACACTGTAGGATTGTTAGTCAGTATTGATTTTCTGTGTTCTCTGTTGGCTATTCATTTCATGCTGAGGTTTTATGATGTATATATGTTTCAAAGAACAATTCATATTTTTTGCTTTATAACAGAAAACCTCATGTATGTGTAATATGCATATTATCCATCTTTTGTAGGCTCTGATGATTGTTTATGGAATAACCGAAACATAAGCCAGTAAAACAAGATGTTCATCCAAACCCTGGATATATATATATATATATATATATATATATATATATATATATATATATATATATATATATATATATATATATATATATATATATATATATATATATATACTTTACCGATTCGCCAGAAACAGATGAAGAGAAAGCTTCATTCTCGAGTGTCATGTGTTATGCGCCGAAGCCAAACACATACATTCATATACATCTGTGTCTATGTCATAGTCGTATGACTGATTTTGATATAGTTTTCTTCTTAAATTTTTTTGCCACTCAAGATGGCTTTCGATTGGGACAGGTTAATCCCTTGCCATATCGGTCACTATACAAACGGGAAAGGGCGGATGGGCCGTTTACATATAAGCTCCTGTGTCATGCTGAGGCCTGACGGATCATTGATAATAACCATGGTGACAGATACCTCTCATGATTTCGAAACTTCTCTGCTAACAGAGGCTTTGATGCATCACAAAGGAGGTCATTCACCGCAGCATTACTCTAATAATTACAAATGAGGTTGTTCACCCCAGCAATATGCTAATATTAGTAAGTGACGGAGTGACTGAGGTAAAATATTCCAGCGGTGAAGTGGACGACTCTTGTGTCCACCTCCTCCAGAACTTCTGCGTCGTAGGTAAGAAACAGGAACTGCTGGAGCAGGAGAGTCATCTTTCATAAGCCGTGTCTCCTTGATCAAAGGCTGACCAACACAGTGAGGAGATCTGCCTTGAAGGGTATGCTGGAGGCAGCGGCCCCAGAGACCTTCCTGTCTGAACCAGTGCTGATGGCTGCGTTAGTGTGTGTGTGTGGATACTGACTTTGATGGTAAGCTGGGGAGTGACGTGGTAGTGGCTGGGGAGCGATCGTAGGCAGTGGCTCTGGACAGTGACTTGTAGCAAAGGTTGAGGATAGTGACTAGCAGAAGATAATAGGGTAATGTTTGTAAGGATTGACAGTGAGCATGACTGTGAACAGTGAAGCTGTGAATGGGTAGGCAGTATTGACAGTGAATAGACAATAGATGTGATGAATGAATGTGGATAATCATGATAACTAAGGAAGTTGGCAGTGAAGGTCTGGTCACTGTCAGCAATTGTGTGTCTAATAACAATAGTTAGCAAATGTGTAAGTGTTCACAGGCAGTGACTTTGGAATTAGACTCTTTGGATCAGTTATATGCAAAAGCATATATGCACAGTGAGTTCTGAAAGTAAACATGAGGAGTTTCCTTTGGCTGTGAGTGTACACAGTGAGTATACAGTGACTGCGAGAAGTGAACTTTGGCGGAGGTTGAGAAAGGTAACTGGTTAATGAAAGAAGACATTGTCCTTTTTCTGGTTGTTGAATATACACTCTTAGTGTGAGGAGTGATTGAAGGGATACATTTGCCCTATCTTAAGTATAACTGTAGACAGGATCTGACGATAGTTATCATGGCTAACGACTAAGGGTAGTTGATGATAACATGAACCCTAACTTGAGACTGGACAGTGAGTGCGAACATCTGTTCATGTCAGTGAATGTTGTCCGTGAATGGGGACTGGACAAAGGATAAGACTAATAGGCCAGATAATTCCCTTATCATTCTAGGATCAGCAAATGGAGATGCGTCGTCAGCCAATATGTGAAGTCACATTTGTATTACTCAGTCCTCGGGTCCGAACCACTGAGAACCCTCACTTGTAAGATATAATGAAACGTAATTTGTGTTGGAACCTTTCATCAAATATGAATATTAGTTAGATTTTATCTTTACACTTACCACTTGTGTAACGAACTGTAAAGATGACAAGTATCAGTAACAACCTATCTAGGTCACCTTTAATACTCTTTCTTTCCCTGGAGTGATTGCTTATCATTCGGAAAGATGGAGATGTTTGAAGCTTTCATCTTTTGCAAAATAGTTATGATAATTCAGATATTTCAGTTTATATTGGTTCTCCGCGACGTTCATGTGGTGATATATTCAGAAATTATCATGTACTTCAACTTGTAATCATGGGTGTAAATAGTGTGAAAAAGATCGCCCTAGTTCATGTTGTAAAGGAACGTTTGACCTCACTAATGGTATATCTTAAAGTGAATCTCAGAGGAAATAATATAGATATTGAATTCTACAAGTAGAGAATGGAAAGTAGGTAGATTCCCTCCATGCTACCAATTTCCTCCTCAAGCTGTCCATCAACCACCACTTTCCTCTGCCAACCCTGCCCTCTCTGACCCTCACTTCATTTCTCCCCGTCTCACCTCCTCCTGCCCTGCTCCTCCCCTTCCCACACATCACCCTCTGAAGTACCATTTATGCTTTCTTTTCTAGTTTCGACCACAATTGCAGTATTAGGCTTTATATATATATATATATATATATATATATATCATTTATTTGTTTATTGTATTTTGCTTTGTCGCTGTCTCCCGCGTTGGCGAGGTAGCGCAAGGAAACAGACGAAAGAATGGCCCAACCCACCCACATACAAATGTATATACATACACGTCCACACACGCAAATATACATACCTATACATCTCAACTTATACATATATATACACACACAGACATATGCATATATACACACACAGACATATACATATATACACATGTACATAATTCATACTATTTGCCTTTATTCATTCCCATCGCCACCGCGCCACACATGAAATAACAAACCCCTCCCCCCGCATGTGCTCTAGCTGTCATGTATAATGCACTGAAACCACATTTTCCTTTCCACACACACACACACACATATATATATATATATATATATATATATATATAACACACTCCAACCATTACTAAATTTCTTTTAAGGGAAACTAACTTATTTGCAAAATTTCTATACCTCACATCTTTAACAGTCAATAACTGTACACCATCACCCATAATTCAAAGCCTCTCAATCGTTTCTATTTAACGCCACAGTTTCTAGTTGGCTTGATCCTCGAGGCACACCCAATCGCATTTTCTATCATATCCCGTTTTCGTTCCTAATCCATTGTAATGAAAGAAAACGAATGTTTCTACACGCCCCTGATCAATATAGTTAACTGTGTTGCCTTTGTGATCATTTGTATCTTCAGTAGTTCACAAAATTTTTCAGTCACCGTACACGATTGAATTTTCAACCTTTTTCTGTAACGTCAAAACTTTTCCCTGGTCAAGCAGAGGAGGTAGAGAGTTGGAAGAGTAACGTGATCTGTGAGTGTACACTGAACCAATACTTGCTGCTGCTTACTACTTAACTGTGTCTCAGCTACAGTACAAGCTTGGTTCAGCGCCACAGTTATAAAATATAATTTCGTACGATATATTTTACGGTTAGTAAGAGATTGCGACCGCTATTATATTTCCCTAAATAGGAATGTACCACGGCACGCTAAGAACATTCTCGCGGCACACAAGGTTCCGAAACACTGATCCATATATGTTTCATTCTTCTCTATGAGCAGCCGTTCCTGTGTTGGTATGGCAGTCGGTAAACAGTGTCCCGTATACCTTCAGGTGCATGGATGTGTTGTATACAAGAGCCATACATGCAGTGACAACGTGCATGGCCTTAGAATTATCGTGAACACCTGAAGTGTTTTAGATTAGTGGTTACACAATAACATTGACGCCCTTAACTTTAGTTCCTGACAGTCAACAGAACTAAAGCGGAATAATCATATATTACATGTAGTATGTAAGTTTTTTTTAATTATCTTTTTGATTAGAATTTTTATTTCATGGAATGACATCATCATTTTTGTGCAACTTCTTTCTTCATCGTTAGATTTAGGTTTTCTTATGAAAAAAGAATCATTTCCTCGAATAAGTATACTTATGTCTCCTCTGACGATTACCCTGACCGCAAGCGAGAAGTGAGACTTTCCTGTCTCCATCTTATTTCTCTTAGTCGTCATTATAGATAGTGATTAACTTTGAAGGACAGCCAAAGATAAAGTCGGAGCTGTTGTAATGAGGTGACAGACCAACGCACTTCCTCTGTTTCAAGAAAAGTCGCCCAGCAGCAGCAGGTCTGAAATATTCAGAACAAATTCTCTAAAACTTTAGTGGTTGAAGTACAAAACTAAGCAGGACGTCGTCTATATACACTTATGGAGACATGGAACTGTGACTCTAGATTCTCCATAGTACATCTCACTCGTGGGGCAAAGTTCATTAAGAAGCGTCTTTAGAGGACATTGTGATCATAGAATCTTTAGCCACACGACCAACACACCGGGTAACACAACATTCCACAGTTCTGTCTGTTCCCCGAAGGATGCTCACAAGACAAAGGTGTAGGAGGTCCAGTGAGGGAGGAAGCAGGGGGGAAGAGGAGGAGGAGGAAGAGGAGGAGGAGGAGGAGGAGGAGGAGGAGGAGGAGGATGGCGACACTAAGCTCTGTGACCCAGCCTTGAAGAGGCGGACTCTATTTTCTGTAACTGATATGAAGACAGCAGAGTTAAGAGCACAAAGGCGAGGAAGAGGGAGGGAAGTTAGAAGAATGAGAGTTATGGCTGATTGCCAGAGGTAGGGAAGGGAATGCCCGCCTGGGAACAGTTCAAGGGGTCTGGGTCTCTGACCAAACGTTGATCTGGATTACTTCTTTTTGATGGTAAAGTTTATAATATTGCCCTCCGGGTCACCTGTGACCCTGCCATCTACGATGACGTCAGTAAGGGGACTTAGGAAGTGCTGGCTGTGAGCTAGGGATGCCACCATATATCTGGAAGACTAATAATGATGGACAGATAAACAGCTCCCGGAGGAATCAAGAAGGTTTGAGAGTAAGAATCTAAAGTGGTTAAGGAAACAACAACATTTTTGATCATGAATATTAAGAAAGTAATGAGGGTAGTATTATTAAAAGAAAACAGAAGGAGATTCACCCGCAGGTTATTTCAACAACCGATCTAATATGTCGGTGTGAGTTCTGACATAATGGAATCCTACCAACCATACTCTTACTACCCAACTGTGGTCAGTGATCCTTCAGAAAGTTATGACGGTGCGTGTGTATTAGAGTTACATAGATACATAGACCACACAGACCCAAGGTCCAAGCAAGGTGGTCTGGCCTTAACGCTAAGAAAAAAAGAAAAGAAAAGCAGTAGAAGAAAAGGATAGTAAAGCAAAGGCTCTCTCCCCACCCTCCACTCCCTCCGACACACGCCGGCAAGAAAACAGGTAGAAAAATACCTTGCAGGATTTAATAAACCAGAAGGAAATTTTTTATGGGAAAGTCATAAGGTAGAATGAACATTAATGTGTCGTGCATCCCATCACCAGACATGCATCCCTCACTTTTCCTGTAAAGACACTACCAAGGATAAATTGGAGCTCCAGCCTCTTGACTTACCATGTCTGTATTATTCCTGATGTTGAAGAATTATACCGTAATTCTTAATTACTGTGTCAAAGCAAGGAGAGATCAGTGGTTGAGAAGCAAGTATGATATATGCATACCACTGCGTTATGATGATTAAATGAATTATCTAATGCAGGAGTGACAAGTGATGATCAAGCCTAATTTGAAGGTATTAAAGGTGTTGCTCTGATTAACATTTTCTCGGAACTTATTCCATGTTTCAATAATGTCGATGGTAAAAAGATATTTCGTACAATGCAGCATACTGAATTGGTGATTTCTAAGTTTTGATACATTTTCTCTCGTCGGTAATGCTGGCGCTGTGGTAAAGAGATTTCAATATTGACGTTGTTTAATCCTTTAAGTATTTTGAAACGTTTTATTAATTTGCTTATGGACAATAAGTTTAACCTTCGCAGTCTTTCCTCATATGGTTTGTTATGCAAGGAGGGAATCAATTTACTTGCTCCTCGCTACATTGCTTCCAATTTAAGAATATCCTTACTTAAGTGGAGAGACCAAAACTGCACTGCATATTCGAGGTGTGGTCTAACTAGACTTACGTACAGTGGCAATATCACATGCTTGCTTTTGTTCGTAAAGTCTCTGTTTATCAGTCCTGATATCCTATTTGCCTTCTTGGCAGCTTCAATGCAATGCGGGAGAATTTGAAGTGCTAGAGACAATAACCCCTAGATCTCTATCAGTGGGGTGTTCTATATCTTGTGGCCCATCAACTGGTTCATAACAAAAATTTTTGTTTAGGTTTTCTACTTGTAACAGCTGACATTTATTGATGCTAAATGGCATTTGCCATTTACTAGACCGTTCAGCGATTTCATCTCGATCCTATTATAATCTTAGCCTATCTTCTTCGGTTGATATGGTATTGCTGATCTTTGTATCAAACGCAGATTTGGAGACTAGGCCAATATCGTTCCAATAAATGATGAAAGGTATAGGCTTAAGTACGGATCCCTGGGGGACTCCAACAGTAACGGGTGACCACGGTGATGATTCCCCATTCCCCATTGCTGTTTGAGTACATAACTTCAGTGTCATACATTATAATTTTACGCAGTTATATTTTCCATAAAATTCTTATGTATAACTTCATCATATGATTAGATCAACAGAGTTTTTCGCCCAATTTACTAGTTAACTGTGTTTTCACTATTGTTACTCTTTTTATCGTCGGAATGTATACGTTATATGTAGCTCTAGGTATGATACAGAGGATTCTCTCACATGTTATGTGCATTTAACAACTTCAGGCAAATTACATCAATCTTTTTCCTTTGCAAAATGCACCTATTGCCTTTATAAGCTAATAAAGTACAGCTTTTATTCCATGATATCTATAGATAGCAGGCCGTCTATGTGAATCCTGTACAATACAAATACTGTAGCAAGAAGCACATAAAACCCTACTCTTTTGTAGTTACTTATCACTAAGTAAGATTTCATGCACATATCTAAACGTGATTATCTCATGTGTTGTAGTGAGCTAAATAACCAGATTATTCTCTATCCTAGAGTGATTATACAAACGGTATCTACATTGCAAAATTAGCTCTGTCTTTGAATTTACAACGAAGTTTATAGACACAGTTTTCACCTTGAGGAAATCATTCAAAAACATTATTAAGTACCTACCAGTATCGCTGATCGCGGTGTAGTTTGCGGCTCGTACGTGAGACACGTGTTGCTCCATATAGTTAATATGGAGTAAGTGGTCGTGAGTAGTGGCCAGCCCTACCTCAACCAGCGGTGCAGCCACTACCCAGAGGCTAGTCTCCCGTTCACCCACCATCTGTTCCCTATATAACTATATAATATTTCTGTCTATACGTTGGATTGGCTAACGTGATCCCTAATATCGACAAAACCTTGACAGTGATGGAATACCAAACACGATCAGAAATGCTCTAACCAATCAGGATCCATGACGGCTGCTGGCTGACGGTTTTCATACCAGTGCAAGAATAGATATGTGGGAATATGTGGATAGATAATGGATGAACTTCCAATAGGTAAATAAACAAGGAAGGAGTACGGTTGGTATGGAAAGAATTGCATGAAACCTCAAGTTCTACACTTTCTGTAACCTTATACCTTGTACCTTATCTTAATCGTAGCATCAGCATATCCGTATGAACCTGTAAGAGTTATAGACTGACTTTGCGAATAGACCAATTATCAGAAAAGAATGTATCCGACACATAGACATGGCTAAGATTACAGATAAGTTATATATAACAGTCAGAATCATACAGGAGTTCAAGCAATCAGATATCAGTTTAGAATGTAAAGAAAGGTTGTATTTATCACTCAAGCAGTCTACGGTATTCGTAGGTGTTGAGGATCAACAGTCATTAACATACAAATACCACGAATCGGAGACGAGAGAAAAGATTTACTGTAACGCTGGACTCTGAACGTAGACCTGTATCTTTAACAACCGTCTCTTTTCCTTATACAAAATGATTTTTGTATAAATGATTTTCTTTCATATGCTTAATATCATCTAATTCTCTGATTTGAACAGTAGACTTCTCTTCTCTCTCTGAAAATCTCGCATTTCTCGTATAGCTTTTATCAACTGGTGGTTTCATTATCCCCAACCCCTACAGGGGTCGCGAGATGTACTCAGTGGACTGACCGAATAGTCTTGCTTCAGAGTCAGACTAGACCCTGGTGATCATAGGTGCAAAAAGAACGTAAATATGGCCCAGGTCTCGGATTTCTTTTTTGCCCTACAGTCGTTTTTGTGGTTATGAATCTATCGCCAGGCCTCTGTATATTAGCACCTGTGGGGATGATAGGGATCACTGTGAACCAAGACTCGACGTGAGGGTCATGGGAATAATTCGGCTGAGAAACACTGTTCTAAGACTACAGAAACTAACATACACAGTGGGGAAAGTACTTTTCTTGGGTTGTATACAAATTCCAGAGACTTTCCTTATTCTGTATGATAATAGATGGTCTAGAAATGCCCAAAATGATATCGTAAAGCAAATGGAAGTGGCGGAGACATTCTGGTATACGTCATAGCTTTTTACGGACACCTGTTGCTGTCAAATGTTCACATGTGCGTTATGATCCTACGTGATAATATCCGCTAGACAAATAAGGGATAGAGAAAACATAGCCAGTACTTTGATGAGACAAAGTTTTTTGGATAATAGGGAAGAGAAAAGCCTCAAGATATTTCATTTAACTTCACTAAAGTCATGTCAGAATCTGACCCCACGTAACACCGACTCTGAGGTCATGACATCATCCTACGTGTGTAGAGACTACCAGATCACCCGTAAGTTCCCAAACATCAGCATGGTATGATATATCACTCATTGTCTCACACTTTATGGCGACGTTCCTCATAGCAGGTGGTCACTGCTCCTGGCTGAAGGTAGTCATTCATGTGACGCGTCCAAGAATGGTTGGAAATCATGAATCATTCAGAATTTACTGTAACTGATTAGTTTATGTGATGTTAGAACGAGCTGTTTTGTCTTCTTATCGTTTGGAACAACTGTATCACCTTCTGTTGTTGATTTGATATTAAAGTTTGTATCATTAATAATATAATGATCATGAATCATTAATAACTGCTCCTTCCAAGTACATTACCCTTCAACTCAAGATAATCGTCTTTACATTCTGTGTTTAGGAACTTCATTTTACCCAAGAAAAATTTCACTTTTCCATCATATTGCTGTCATGTAATCCTAGTTGGTCTAACACTGAAATATCATAAAAATGCTCCAAATCAGCAATTTTAGATTTATTGCTGATTTTAACTAAACTAGTTGACATTTATTGAAAATATCTATGTAAATACGTTCGTCAAAAACATTGGTACCAAACTTTTCATATTTACTTACAGAGATATATGAGCAAGTTTATCTTTTTTAACACATGTTTTTGTCTTTGTCATGTAGCTGATATACCTCGTTCAGTAAGAGAAATAATCTTACAATTCCTCAGAGCTGATCAAGAAGGTTATGAACATAATTAGATTAGTACATATCTTTTACAGACCATAAATAAACCCTACATCAAATCATTTACTTTCTCGTTCATTAGTAGAGCAGAACCGAAGGATGTTGAGGAACGCAGTGTAAAGTCGTTACCGTATGAGTGCATTTGGTTATTTGTGGAAGAAAGGAAAAAGTTGACAAAAAGAAGAAGTGTAGGAGACAGGACAGAACCTTGAGGGACACCGCTGTTAACGGAGTAAAGGGAAGGGGTTGATCCATCAGCAACCACGGAGATAGATCAGTGAGAGGAAACTAGTTATAAGGGAGCAATGTGAGGAAGGGGTGCTTAGAGTTCTCAACGCCACACCCAGTCCAAAGCTTTGGATATGTTAAGGTCAATACTTAGGATTCCTCCCAAATCTTTCAGGGATGATGACCAGACATTATTAAGCTAGGAAAAAATATGATCGGCGGATCTCGCCTTACGGAAGCCATACTGGTGATCAGAGAGATTATGAGATTCATGTATCTAAGGATATGGAAGTTAAGGAGGGATTCAAAGATTTTGTGGACGGTAGATATCGAAGCAACAGGATGATATAGCTCGAGGGGCTATAACGGTCACCTTTCTTAGGGTGGGTTGCACTGGCGCGATCTTCCAAGAACAAGAGAAAAGTTCTGGTTTTAAATAGACAAAACAGATGAGCAAGCATAGGTACTCTAGGGCATTAAGATTCTTGGATAATTATATATTATACGTATCAACACCAATATACACACTACGTATGTGTGTGTGTGTGTGTGTGTGTGTGTGTGTGTGTGTGTGTGTGTGTGTGTGTGTGTGTGTGCTATCCATACGTTTGTTTGTGTGTCCGTTTGTATTCATGTGTGCATGTGTTTTTGTGTCTATTCCAGGTTGTATATTCGTATTTGTATTACTGATTTTCATTTGTACTGTCGTAAATTCTTAAAGCAATAAGGAAGGTCACATTTGCTGATAATATCTTCCTAAAGTCTTTTGATGCTGCATGTGTGAAGCGAGGAAATATATCATTCGTTGGTGCAGTAGCCAACAACTTTTGTGTTAAAAATGAGACGCTTATTGCCAGGGATGAAGCCATAAACTGGACTTTTATTCACAAGCAAAGTAATGTGGAATGCAAATTACCTTGGGACTGCCTACAGCATTCATAACGTATGACTTTGAGAACAGGATATTTGAGTAAATCCTTGAGATGAAATCTTTATACATTCATATAAACAGAACATTTATCTAAATTTATATGATATATATATTTTTAGATTTCCTGTGATTGTGTTTACTCAAACCAGTGATTCTTTTACAACGAATAATGTTTGGACTAACCATGGGATTGTATTGTAGATATGAATGGTTGGAATGTTTAAAGAAACGTCCCTTATTTAGGAATGTTACTTCCGTAGTACCAGAAATACATTTGGCAACGTACAGTGCAGTAATATATATGGTCAACACACTTCTGTGGTCATGTCTTCATGATCGAGTAAAATGTGTTTGCTTTCCTAGAAAAAACCGAGAGGAAAGAGAAGAATGTCAGTTTTAACGATGTGATTATAGTTTACTTCTGTATAATTTAACCTCATCAGTAAGTTTTGCGTTTACCATCAACAGCAGCTGATCAGGAAACAGACTTAACAAGAGATAACTACAGGGTATGGCCCAGTGGAAGTGGGAACTGGTATTGTATGGGACAGTGTGGCTCATTGACAGTTGGCGCTGGTGCTGAAGAGGCAATGTGGCCTCGTGACAGTAGATGTTAGTACTGAATAAGCAAATGTAGCTCTGTGATAGTAAATACTAGTGCTGAATTGGCAAGTCTGGCTCAGCGATAGAGGTTGAACACTCGTACGTAATACATAAGAATAAGATACATAAGAATGTCTGCAAAATTCCTGAAATCCATTTTAGACACACCCTGCCAGAAAAACGATAGGCAAGACTGTGTTGCTAAATCTAAGGAACTTGTGAATGAAAGTGAATTGCAGTAAGACACGGCTGGGCTCTGTAATTCCTTGATCTTCCTCAGTTACCCTCACGGTATTCTTCTTTTCCTCTCCTTATTTCTTCATACCACGAGCCCTTTATACCTCACTTCAGGCTTGTCGTCGATGAGAACTTTAGTCCATCTAGGAATCTTCGAAATTTGCCCAATAAGGATATTTGCCTGAACGCAATAGAAGTAGAATGTTGGAAATGTAGAATGAAGTAAGTCTATAAAGATTGAGAATCAATATCGTAAAATAGATCTTGCCTGTAGTGCTTTTGTTGAATGTAGATACAGAAAAAGTAAAATTAAACCATTTTCAATGATTCCGTTGGACTGACGATCATGCTAGGCAATTGCTATTACAACTGTTTTATCTTATGTGCATTTACTGAATATGGACCGTTTCACTGGATGTACCAGAACAGATATCGAGGTGTTGCAGGACTATACTGTCACACACAGGTCCACACCCCCACCATACCCTCACCTCCCCAGAGTACGGCCAGCTCTGCCTCTCCACCAGTACATCATCCGACGTAGTGCGTGATTATTTATATGACTCTCTCTCTCTCTCTCTCTCTCTCTCTCTCTCTCTCTCTCTCTCTCTCTATATATATATATATATATATATATATATATATATATATATATATATATATATATATATATATATATATATATATATATTTACATTTGTGTATTATACTTTGTCGCTGTCTCCCGCATTAGCGAGGTAGCGCAAGGAAACAGACGAAAGAATGGCCCAACTCAACCACATACACATGTATGTACATAAACGCCCACACACGCACATATACATACCTATGCATTTCAGCGTATACATACATATACATACGCAGACATATGCATATATATACATGTACATATTCATACATGCTGCCTTCATATATATATATATATATATATATATATATATATATATATATATATATATACGAACAAAGTGCATATGAACGCGAACCTTCTTAGAACATATAAACCTCTAACAACCAGGATCGAACCTGGGACCCCTGTGCAACAGGCGGGAACGCTACCGCTAGGCTGTGATCCCCCCTAATAGAGAAATGACTATTGGAATACTATGTACTCGAATACCCTTCGTCTCACGTTGGTGAGCAACGGGGTCTACACCGGTCATTTCCCATCAGGCTCACACAGCCAGCAGATAGCATTTTACCGAACCTAATAGCTGTACAACGCGGAGGTATATGAATACGAACAAAGTGCATATGAACGCGCACCTTCATAGAACATGCAAACCTCCAATAGCCAGGATCGAACCCGGGACCCCTGTGCAACGCTCATATACATATATATACCTATCAATATACATACATACATATACATACACACGCACACAGACATATACATGCATGCGCATGTTCATATTCATACTTCCTTGCCTTCATCCAATCTTCTCGCTACCCCGTCCCACAGGAAACAGAAACGCTACCCCCCGCTTTAGCGACGTAGCACCAGGAAAACAGACAAAAAAGATCACATTCATTCACACTCAGACTCTAGCTGCCGTGTGCAATGCACCGAAACTACAGCTGCCTAATCCACATCCAAGCCCAAAAAACTTTCCATGGTTTACCCCAGACGCTTCACACGCCCTGGTTCAGTCCATTGACAGCACGTCAACCCGGTATACCACATCATTCCAATTCACTCTTTTCCTTGCACGCCTCTCACCCTTCTGTACGTTTAGGCCCCGATCGCTCAAAATCTTTTTCACTCCATCCTTCCACCTCCAATTTGGTTTCCCGCTTCTCCTTGTTCCCTCCACCTCTGACATATATCCTCTTTGTCAATCTTTCCTCACTCATTCTCTCCATATGTCCAGACCATTCCAACACACACTCTTCTGCTCTCTCAACCACACTCTTTTTATTTCCACACATCTCTCTTACCCTTTCATTACTTTCTCGATCAAACCACCTCACACCACATTTTTCCTCAAATATTTGATTTCCAACACATCCATCCTCCTCCGTACAACCCAATATATAGCCCATGCTATATTTTTGCTCTCCGAGATAACGTTCTCCCCTTCCACACATTCTTCATCGCTCCCAGAACCTTCGCCCCCTAATCAACCCTCTGACTTACTGCCGCTTCCGTGGTTCCATCCGCTGCTAAGTCTACTCCCAGATATCTAAAACACTTCACTTCCAATCTTCTGCATTCAAACTTATATCCCAATTAAGTTGTCCCTCAACCCTACTGAACCTAATATCCTTGCTCTTATTAACATTTACTCTCAACTTTCTCCTTTTACACCCTTTTCCAAACCCAGTAATCAACTTCTGCAGTTTCTCACACGAATCAGCCACTAGAGCTGTATCATCAACGAACAACAACTTACTCACTTTCTAGGCCCTCTCATTCCCAACAGAGTGCATACTCACACCTCTCTCCAAAACTCTTGCATTTACCTCACTAACCACCCCATCCATAAACAAATCAAACAACCATGGGAACATCACACACCCATGCCGCAAACCGACATTCACTGGGAATGAATTACTTTGTTCTACCTCGTACATGTCTTACATCTTTGGTAAAAACTTTTTACTGCTTATAGCAAGTTACCTCTCACACCATATATTCTCAAAACCTTCCACAATGCATCTCTATCAACACTGTCATATGCCTACTCCAGATCCATAAATGCTACGTACAAATCCATCTGTTTTTCTAGATATTTCTCATGTACATTCTTCAAAGCAAACATCTGATCCACCCATCCTCTACCACTTCTGAAGCCACTCTGCTCTTTCCTAATCTGATGCTCTGTTTATGCCTTTACCCTCTCGATCAATACCCTCCCATATAATTTCCCAGGAATACTCAACAAACTTACACCTCTGTAATATGAACACTCACCTTTATCCCGTTTGCTTTTGTACAATGGCACTATGCATGCATTCCACCGATCCTCAGACACTTCAGCATGAATCATACATACATTGAACATCCTTACCAACCAATCAACAACACAGTCACCCCCTTTTTTTAGTGAATTCCACTGCAATACCATCCAAACCCACCGCCTTGCCGGATTACATTTTCCGGAAAGCATTCACTCCCTCATCTCTGTTTACCAAACCACTCTCCCTGACCCTCTCACTTCGCACACGACCCCGACCAAAACACCCTATATCTGCCATTCTTATCATCAAACACATTAAACAGACCTTCAAAATACTTACTCGATCTCCTTCTCACTTCATCACTACCCTATCACCGATGTTCCGTTGTGCATGATGTGCAGTGAAAGAAATGAGAACTCCGAAAAAATCAGTATATTTTTGTTAGCTACTGAGTGTGCACTTATAGGCAAAGTCTTTCCTCAGCCAGTTCGTTGTTATTGGTGCTGGGATAATCCTAGTACTTTGGTGGATCACATCTAATCACATGCCTCGTAAAGACGACTGCCGCTTGAAAAGAATTTTTGGTTTATATGAATTCTAATTTGATTTTGGTATCCAGTTTCAAGCTTCATAAACACCAGAATTATGACAGTGTTCGTGACAGTGTTCTCGCTGGAGAACCTTGTAATTATAACTCTTATCACAGCTGGAGTTAATTTAGGAAACGTATGAATTGTGTCATTCATGTGTGAAGTGTATGCGCGTGTGTATATAATACTCTTGAGACGTGTCCTGATTTGATATATATCATTGATACCATTTATTCTTTTGATAAACCTTTAGTACGTTTCAGACTTTAGATACTAATCAGAAAAATTACATCTGCAAGAATTTAGAATAATAGTGGACTTTTTGTTTTTGATAATGTCCATCGGACTGACTCATCATAACTCAATAATATACGAGTTCAGAAAGTTTTAACTTAACTTTAGCCAAGTTAAGACGAGATGTGTCTATCCAAAGGTTAAGTTAAGAAGTCAAAGATCAGCTGATGATCTGCATGAAGTGAGTTTACATTACCTTTTGAGTCTAGACTTGCTATATTGACGTAGCATTACCGAGGGTCAGCATCACTTGGTTGATATACTGATGTGACCTCCTGTTACTCAGTACTTTGGCAGAAAGCCATCCAGGTCAAACCATAGTTTGGATCCTGACAGTTGACCCTCTCTGTGTAAGACAGAGCAAACTGTTCAATGTCCTTCAATTGTGCGTCGTCAACTGGTGTTGACCAGGTGATGGAGGATCGTCTCTTGATCACTTGCACTTAAGTTGTGAATGAGAATTTACGATTGAATGTAAGGACTTCAAAACTTCCCAGTTCGAAAATAATGTGAGTGAATGTGAGATGGAGAAATAAGACTTTTGAGGAAGAAAACGTAATATAAGAACCTCGGTGAGTGATACAACTGTGTTACGAACGCTGAAGACAATCAGTGGAGTGGCCAGAGGCCATAAAACAAAGCATACATGCGTATGATCTGAGGCTGGTGACCGTTGCGGTGCCAGAATAAAGGAAATGATGCCATATCAATAAAAGGCAAAACGTAACACTGTTGGGTTGAAAAACGGTCGTATATGTTATGTTTCAAACTCGAGAAGGATCAGAAAAGTGACCGGATAATGTCAGAGATGTAAATGAGTAATGCGATATCAAGGGTGAAGTAATTATTCAGCATAATTAAGGAAGGGGAATAATGGGCCATTTCGTTAATAGCAACAGGAATGTTGCAAAACGCAACGGGATTATTGATGTTCACTGATAATACACGGTGCAGCTGAGAAAAATAGGAGCAAGAGCGGTCGTGACGGGGATATAGTGTGGGAGTATGATTCGGTTTTCTTTAGTCACTAGTTCTTAGGTACACACGTTAGGCCCATTATTTGTACATGGTAGAGAGTAGAAATATATTTGCATGGCTGTGGATCTTCATTGGTGTTTTGTTTATTTCTTTGTATGTGTGGGTGTGTGTATGTGTGTGTGTCTGTGTGTGTGTGTGTGTGTGTGTGTGTGTGTATGAAATGTATACTTCTTCATCTCATTGTTTGCAGGTGTGTCTTTCTTTAGTGCTCATAGGTCTACTGGAGGATAAGCACATGCTTACCTGTAGGTCTTTTTTCTGAGTCACAGTTAATCTTTTTCGGTTTATGTTCATAGTAATGATATATATATATATATATATATATATATATATATATATATATATATATATATATATATATATATATATATATATATATATATATATATATATATATATATATATATATATATATATATCCTCCCCTCCTTGTATTTTTTAACCTTCTAAAATGGGAAACAGAAGAAGGAGTCACGCGGGGAGTGCTCATTCTCCTCGAAGGCTCAGACTGGGGTGTCTAAATGTGTGTGGATGTAACAAAGATGTGAAAAAAGGAGAGATAGGTAGTATGTTTGAGGAAAGGAACCTGGATATTTTGGCTCTGAGTGAAACGAAGCTCAAGGGTAAAGGGGAAGAGTGGTTTGGGAATGTCTTGGGTGTAAAGTCAGGGGTTAGTGAGAGGACAAGAGCAAGGGAAGGAGTAGCAGTACTCCTGAAACAGGAGTTGTGGGAGTATGTGATAAAATGTAAGAAAGTGAATTCTCGATTAATATGGGTAAAACTGAAAGATGATGGAGAGAGATGGGTGATTATTGGTGCATATGCACCTGGGCAGGAGAAGAAAGATCATGACAGGCAAGTGTTTTGGGAGCAGCTGAATCAGTGTGTTATAGGTTTTGATGCACGAGACCGGGTTATAGTGATGGGTGATTTGAATGCAAAGGTGAGTAGTGTGGCAGTTGAGGGAATAATTGGTATACATGGAGTGCTCAGTGTTGTAAATGGAAATGGTGAAGAGCTTGTAGATTTATGTGCTGAAAAGGGACTGGTGATTGGGAATACCTGGTTTAAAAAGCGAGATATACATAAGTATACGTATGTAAGTAGGAGAGATGGCCAGAGAGCGTTATTGGATTACGTGTTAATTGACAGGCGTGCGAAAGAGAGACTTTTGGATGTTAATGTGCTGAGAGGTACAACTGGAGGGATGTCTGATCATTATCTTGTGGGGGCTAAGGTGAAGATTTGTATGGGTTTTCAGAAAAGAAGAGTGAATGTTGGTGTGAAGAGGGTGGTGAGTGTAAGTGAGCTTGGGAAGGAGACTTGTGTGAGGAAGTACCAGGAGAGACTGAGTACAGAATGGAAAAAGGTGAGAACAATGGAAGTAAGGGGAGTGGAGTGGGGGAGGAATGGGATGTATTTAGGGAATCAGTGATGGATTGCGCAAAAGATGCTTGTGGAATGAGAAGAGTGGTAGGTGGGTTGATTAGAAAGGGTAGTGAGTGGTGGGATGAAGAAGTAAGATTATTAGTGAAAGAGAAGAGAGAGGCATTTGGACGATTTTTGCAGGGAAAAAATGCAATTGAGTGGGAGATGTATAAAAGAAAGAGACAGGAGGTCAAAAGAAAGGTGCAAGAGGTGAAAAAGAGGGCAAATGAGAGTTGGGGTGAGAGAGTATCATTAGATTTTAGGGAAAATAAAAAGATGTTCTGGAAGGAGGTAAATAAAGTGCGTAAGACAAGGGAGCAAATGGGAACTTCAGTGAAGGGCGCAAATGGGGAGGTGATAACAAGTAGTGGTGATGTGAGAAGGAGATGGAGTGAGTATTTTGAAGGTTTGTTGAATGTGTTTGATGATACAGTGGCAGATATAGGGTGTTTTGGTCGAGGTGGTGTGCAAAGTGAAAGGGTTAGGGAAAATGATTTGGTAAACAGAGAAGAGGTAGTGAAAGCTTTGCGTAAGATGAAAGCCGGCAAGGCAGCAGGTTTGGATGGTATTGCAGTGGAATTTATTAAAAAAGGGGGTGACTGTATTATTGACTGGTTGGTAAGGTTATTTAATGTATGTATAACTCATGGTGAGGTGCCTGAGGATTGGCGGAATGCGTGCATAGTGCCATTGTACAAAGGCAAAGGGAATAAGAGTGAGAGCTCAAATTACAGAGGTATAAGTTTGTTGAGTATTCCTGGTAAATTATATGGGAGGGTATTGATTGAGAGGGTGAAGGCATGTACAGAGCATCAGATTGGGGAAGAGCAGTGCGGTTTCAGAAGTGGTAGAGGATGTGTGGATCAGGTGTTTGCTTTGAAGAATGTATGTGAGAAATACTTAGAAAAGAAATGGATTTGTATGTAGCATTTATGGATCTGGAGAAGGCATATGATAGAGTTGATAGAGATGCTCTGTGGAAGGTATTAAGAGTATATGGTGTGGGGGGGGGGCAAGTTGTTAGAAGCAGTGAAAAGTTTTTATCGAGGATGTAAGGCATGTGTACGTGTAGGAAGAGAGGAAAGTGTTTGGTTCTCAGAGAATTTAGGTTTGCGGCACGGGTGTGTGATGTCTCCATGGTTGTTTAATTTGTTTATGGATGGGGTTGTTAGGGAGGTGAATGCAAGAGTTTTGGAAAGAGGGGCAAGTATGAAGTCTGTTGTGGATGAGAGAGCTTGGGAAGTGAGTCAGTTGTTGTTCGCTGATGATACAGCGCTGGTGGCTGATTCATGTGAGAAACTGCAGAAGCTGGTGACTGAGCTTGGTAAAGTGTGTGAAAGAAGAAAGTTAAGAGTAAATGTGAATAAGAGCAAGGTAATTAGGTACAGTAGGGTTGAGGGTCAAGTCAATTGGGAGGTAAGTTTGAATGGAGAAAAACTGGAGGAAGTAAAGTGTTTTAGATATCTGGGAGTGGATCTGGCAGCGGATGGAACCATGGAAGCGGAAGTGGATCATAGGGTGGGGGAGGGGGCGAAAATTCTGGGAGCCTTGAAGAATGTGTGGAAGTCGAGAACATTATCTCGGAAAGCAAAAATGGGTATGTTTGAAGGAATAGTGGTTCCAACAATGTTGTATGGTTGCGAGGCGTGGGCTATGGATAGAGTTGTGCGCAGGAGGATGTATGTGCTGGAAATGAGATGTTTGAGGACAATGTGTGGTGTGAGGTGGTTTGATCGAGTAAGTAACGTAAGGGTAAGAGAGATGTGTGGAAATAAAAAGAGCGTGGTTGAGAGAGCAGAAGAGGGTGTTTTGAAATGGTTTGGGCACATGGAGAGAATGAGTGAGGAAAGATTGACCAAGAGGATATATGTGTCGGAGGTGGAGGGAACGAGGAGAAGTGGGAGACCAAATTGGAGGTGGAAAGATGGAGTGAAAAAGATTTTGTGTGATCGGTTCCTGAATATGCAGGAGGGTGAAAGGAGGGCAAGGAATAGAGTAAATTGGATCGATGTGGTATACCGGGGTTGACGTGCTGTCAGTGGATTGAATCAGGGCATGTGAAGCGTCTGGGGTAAACCATGGAAAGCTGTGTAGGTATGTATATTTGCGTGTGTGGACGTATGTATATACATGTGTATGGGGGTGGGTTGGGCCATTTCTTTCGTCTGTTTCCTTGCGCTACTTCGGAAACGCGGGAGACAGCGGCAAAAAAAAAAAAAAATAAAAATATATATATATATATATATATATATATATATATATATATATATATATATATATATATATATATATATATATATATATATTATCCCTGGGGATAGGGGATTAAGAATACTTCCCACGTATTCCCTGCGTGTCGTAGAAGGCGACTAAAAGTGGAGGGAGCGGGGGGGCTGGAAATCCTCCCCTCTTGTTTTTTTTTTTTTTTTCCAAAAGAAGGAACAGAGGGGGCCAGGTGAGGATATTCCAAAAAAGGTCCAGTCCTCTGTTCTTAACGCTACCTCGCTAACGCGGAAAATGGCGAATAGTTTAAAAGAAAAAGAAAGAAATATATATATATATATATATATATATATATATATATATATATATATATATATATATATACAGGGTGTTAAAAAACGATAGGTACAAAATTTGAGAGTAGACAGGGACACCCAAAGCAAACACTTTTTCAAGAATACCAAAAATTGCAAAACTAGTTAGTTTTCGAGATACTGAGCTTTAAAGTTTTAACTTGAAACCTATTCACAAGCATTTTCGTTTCTAACAGATGATATAGTGAAAAATGAAACAAATATTGTGTAAACAGATGTATTATCGATCACAATCTACAATAGCTGTTCGAAGTGTCTGCCTTCTGCTTCAATGCAGACCTGACACCTCCTCTGAAAGGACTGCTAGACACGAGACAACATTCTTGGATCTTCTGCAATGATTTCTTGATTAGACAAATGTGCCATGTTGTCACCACGACGTGCAACGGTGAACTAATTCGTAAACACCGAGTGTTGCCACACCTTAATCAACCGAGTGTTGCCAGATTGTAAGCTAATATTACATTTAAAGTTTACAGTTCAGACATACCAAAGTTAAAACTTCAAAGCTCGATATCTCGAAAACTAACTAGTTTTGTAATTTTTGGTATTCTTGAAAAAGTGTTTGCTTTGGGTGCCTCTGTCTACTGTCAAATTTTGTACCTATCGTTTTTTAACACCCTGTATATATATATATATATATATATATATATATATATATATATATATATATATATATATATATATATATGTGTGTGTACATATTGACCAAAACACCCTATATCTGCCATTCTCATCATCAAACACATTAAACAGACCTTCAAAATACTTACTCGATCTCCTTCTCACTTCATCACTACCCCGTCACCGATGTTCCGTTGTGCATGATGTGCAGTGAAAGAAATGAGAACTCCGAAAAAATCAGTATATTTTTGTTAGCTACTGAGTGTACACTTATAGGCAAAGTCTTTCCTCAGCCAGTTCGTTGTTATTGGTGCTGGGATAATCCTAGTACTTTGGTGGATCACATCTAATCACAAGCCTCGTAAAGACGACTGCCGCTTGAAAAGAATTTTTGGTTTACATGAATTCTAATTTGATTTTGGTATCCAGTTTCAAGCTTCATAAACACCAGGATTATGACAGTGTTCGTGACGTCTCGCTGGAGAACCTTGTAAATATAACTCTTATCACAGCTGGAGTTAATTTAGGAAACGTATGAATTGTGTCATTCATGTGTGAAGTATATGCGCGTGTGTATATAATGCTCTTGAGACGTGTCCTGATTTGATATATATCATTGATACCATTTATTCTTTTGATAAACCTTTAGTACGTTTCAGACTTTAGATACTGATCAGAAAAATTACATCTGCAAGAATTTAGAATAATAGTGAACTTTTTGTTTTTGATAATGTCCATCGGACTGACTCATCATAACTCAATAATATACGAGTTCAGAAAGTTTTAACTTAACTTTAGCCAAGTTAAGACGAGATGTGTCTATCCAAAGGTTAAGTTAAGAAGTCAAAGATCAGCTGATGATCTGCATGAAGTGAGTTTACATTACCTTTTGAGTCTAGACTTGCTATATTGACGTAGCATTACCGAGGGTCAGTATCACTTGGTTGATATAGTGATGTGACCTCCTGTTACTCAGTACTTTGGCAGAAAGCCATCCAGGTCAAACTGTAGTTTGGATCCTGACAGTTGACCCTCTCTCTGTGTGTAAGACAGAGCAAACTGTTCACTGTCCTTCAATAGTGCGTCGTCAACTGGTGTTGACCAGGTGATGGAGGATCGTCTCTTGATCACTTGCACTTTGGTTGTGAATGAGAATTTACGATTGAATGTAAGGACTTCAAAACTTCCCAGTTCGAAAATAATGTGAGTGAATGTGAGATGGAGAAATAAGACTTTTGAGGAAGAAAACGTAATATAAGAACCTCGGTGAGTGATACAACTGTGTTACGAACGCTGAAGACAATCAGTGGAGTGGCCAGAGGCCATAAAACAAAGCATACATGCGTATGATCTGAGGCTGGTGACCGTTGCGGTGCCAGAACAAAGGAAATGATGCCATATCAATAAAAGGCAAAACGTAACACTGTTGGGTTGAAAAACGGTCGTATATGTTATGTTTCAAACTCGAGAAGGATCACAAAAGTGACCGGATAATGTCAGAGATGTAAACGAGTAATGCGATATCAAGGGTGAAGTAATTATTCAGCATAATTAAGGAAGGGGAATAATGGGCCATTTCGTTAATAGCAACAGGAATGTTGCAAAACGCAACGGGATTATTGATGTTCACTGATAATACACGGTGCAGCTGAGAAAAATAGGAGCAAGAGCGGTCGTGACGGGGATATAGTGTGGGAGTATGATTCGGTTTTCTTTAGTCACTAATTCTTAGGTACACACGTTAGGCCCATTATTTGTGCATGGTAGAGAGTAGGAATATATTTGCATGGCTGTGGATCTTCATTGGTGTTTCGTTTATTTCTTTGTATGTGTGTGTGTGTGTGTGTGTGTGTGGGTGGGTGTGTGTATGTGTGTGTGTGTGTGTGTGTGTGTGTGTGTGTGTGTGTGTGTGTGTGTGTGTGTGTGTGTGTGTGTGTGTGAAATGTATACTTCTTCATCTCATTGTTTGCAGGTGCGTCTTTCTTTAGTGCTCATAGATCTAGTGGAGGATAAGCATATGCTTACCTGTAGGTCTTTTTTCTGAGTCACAGTTAATCTTTTTCGGTTTATGTTCATAGTAATGATATATATATATATATATATATATATATATATATATATATATATATATATATATATATATATATATATATATATCTTTCTTTCTTTCAAACTATTCGCCATTTCCCGCATTAGCGAGGTAGCGTTAAGAACAGAGCACTGGGCCTTTGAGGAAATACCCTCACCTGGCCCAATTCTCTGTTCCTTCTTTTGGAAAATTAAGAAAAAAAAACGAGAGGGGAGGATTTCCAGCCCCCCGCTCCCTCCCCTTTTAGTCGCCTTCTACGACACGCAGGGAATACGTGGGAAGTATTCTTTCTCCCCTATCCCCAGGGATAGGGGAGAATATATATATATATATATATATATATATATATATATATATATATATATATATATTATCCCTGGGGATAGGGGAGAAAGAATACATATGATTATATATATATATATATATATATATATATATATATATATATATATATATATATATAATCATATATATATATATATATATATATATATATATATATATATATATATATATATATATATATATATATATATATATATAATCATATATATATATATATATATATATATATATATATATATATATATACATTATATTTTTTTTATTATACTTTGTCGCTGTCTCCCGCGTTTGCGAGGTAGCGCAAGGAAACAGACGAAAGAAATGGCCCAACCCCCCCCATGCACATGTATATACATACGTCCACACACGCAAATATACATACCTACACAGCTTTCCATGGCTTACCTCAGACGCTTCACATGCCTTGATTCAATCCATTGACAGCACGTCAACCCCGGTATACCACATCGCTCCAATTCACTCTATTCCTTGCCCTCCTTTCACCCTCCTGCATGTTCAGGCCCCGATCACACAAAATCTTTTTCACTCCATCTTTCCACCTCCAATTTGGTCTCCCTCTTCTCCTTGTTCCCTCCACCTCCAACACATATATCCTCTTGGTCAATCTTTCCTCACTCATCCTCTCCATATGCCCAAACCACTTCAAAACACCCTCTTCTGCTCTCTCAACCACGCTCTTTTTATTTCCACACATCTCTCTTACCCTTACGTTACTCACTCGATCAAACCACCTCACACCACAAATTGTCCTCAAACATCTCATTTCCAGCACATCCATCCTCCTGCGCACAACTCTATATATATAAATATATATATATATATATATATATATATATATATATATATATATATATATATATATATATATATATATATATATATATATATATATATATATATTTATGTATATATATATATATATATATATATATATATATATATATATATATATATATATATATATATATATATATATATATATATATATATATATATATATATATATAATCTTAATACCTTCCACAGAGCATTTCTATCAACTCTATTATATACCTTCTCCAGATCCATAAATGCTACATACAAATCCATTTGCTTTTCTAAGTATTTCTCACATACATTCTTTAAAGCAGACACCTGATCCACACATCCTCTACCACTTCTGAAACTTCACTGCTCCTCCCCAATCTGATGCTCCGTACATGCCTTCACCCTCTCAATCAATACCCTCCCATATAATTTACCACGAATACTCAACAAACCTATACCTCTGTAATTTGAGCACTCACCTTTGTCCCCTTTGCCTTTGTACAATGGCACTGCGCAGGCATTTCGCCAATCCTCAGGTACCTCACCATGACTCATACATACATTAAATAACCTTACCAACCAGTCAATAATACAGTCACCCCCTTTTTTAATAAATTCCACTGCAATGCCATTCAAACCCGCTGCCTTGCCGGCTTTTATCCTCCGCAAAGCTTTTACTACCTCTTCTCTGTTTACCAAATAATTTTCCCCAACCCTCTCACTTTGCACACCACCTCGACCAAAACACCCTATATCTGCCACTCTATCATCAAACACATTCAACAAACCCTCAAAATACTCACTACATCTCCTTCTCACATCACCACTACTTGTTATCACCTCTGCATTAGCTCCCTTCACTCAAGTTCCCATTTGTTCCCTTGTCTTACGCATTTCATTTACCTCCTTCCAAAACATCTTTTTATTCTCCCTAAAATTTAATGATACTCTCTCACCCCAACTCTCATTTGCCTTCTTTTTTCACCTCTTGCACCTTTCTCTTGACCTCCTGTCTCTTTCTTTTATACATCTCCCACTCATTTGTATTATTTCCCAGCAAAAATCATCCAAATGCCTCTCTCTTATCTTTCACTTATAATCTTACTTCTTCATCCCACCACTAACTACCCTTACTAATCTGCCCACCTCCCACGTTTCTCATGCCACAAGCATCTTTTGCGCAATCCATCACTGCTTCCCTTAATACATTCCATTCCTCCCCCACTCCCCTTACCTCCTTTGTTCTCACCTTTTTCCATTCTGTAATCAGTCTCTCCTGGTACTTCCTCACACAAGTCTCCTTCCCAAGCTCACTTACTCTCACCACTCTCTTCACCCCAACATTCTCTCTTCTTTTCTGGAAACCTCCACAAATCACCTTCACCTACACAAGATAATGATCAGACATCCCTCCAGTTGCACCTCTCAGCACATTAACATCCAAAAGTCTTTCTTTCGCGCGCCTATCAATTAACACGTAATCCAATAACGCTCTCTGGCCATCTCTCCTACTTACATAGGTATACTTATGCATATCTCTCTTTTTAATCCAGGTATTCCCAGGGAAATCATCAGTCCTTTTTCAGCACATAAATCTACAAGCTCCTCACCGTTTCCATTTGCAACACTGAACACCCCATGTACACAAATTATTCCCTCAACTGCCACATTACTCACCTTTGCATTCAAATCACCCATCACTATAACACGGTCTTGTGCATCAAAACCACTAACACACTCATTCAGCTGCTCCCAAAACACTTGCCTCTCATGATCTTTCTTCTCATGCCCAGGTGCATATGCACCAATAATCACCCATCTCTCTCCATCCACTTTCAGCTTTACCCATATCAATCTAGAGTTTACTTTCTTACACTGTATCACATACTCCCACCACTCCTGTTTCAGGAATAGTGCTACTCCTACCCTTGCTCTTGTCCTCGCTAACCCCTGACTTTACACCCAAGACATTCCCAAACCACTCTTCCCCGTTATCCTTTAGCTTCGTTTCACTCAGAGCCAAAACATCCAGGTTCCTTTCCTCAAACATACTACCTATCTCTCCTTTTTTCTCATCTTGGTTACATCCACACATATTTAGACGCCCCAATATGAGCCTTTGAGGAGGATGAACACTCCCCGCGTGACTCATTATGTTTTGGACAATCACATGTTTACCAAATGGCGTCGTAGCTTCGTCTCTTCGATGTATATCAACTGACTTATATTTCTCTATTGTGTCTCCCCTGATGATGTGATTATTACACGAAAGTGCACTTGGGAACTTTTCGTGTTTCATTTTCCCCGTGGACTCATAGGAATATCTTGATCACACGCAAAATTGTGATCCTTTCCAATATATATATATATATATATATATATATATATATATATATATATATATATATATATATATATATATATATATATATATATATATATATATATATATATGAAAGCCGGCAAGGCAGCAGGTTTGGATGGTATTGCAGTGGAATTTATAAAAAAAGTGGGTGACTGTATTGTTGACTGGTTGGTAAGGTTATTTAATGTATGTATGACTCATGGTGAGGTGCCTGAGGATTGGCGGAATGCGTGCATAGTGCCATTGTACAAAGGCAAAGGGGATAAGAGTGAGTGCTCAAATTACAGAGGTATAAGTTTGTTGAGTATTCCTGGTAAATTATATGGGAGGGTATTGATTGAGAGGGTGAAGGCATGTACAGAGCATCAGATTGGGGAAGAGCAGTGTGGTTTCAGAAGTGGTAGAGGATTTGTGGATCAGGTGTTTGCTTTGAAGAATGTATGTGAGAAATACTTAGAAAAGCAAATGGATTTGTATGTAGCATTTATGGATCTGGAGAAGCCATATGATAGAGTTGATAGAGATGCTCTGTGGAAGATATTAAGAATATATGGTGTGGGAGGCAAGTTGTTAGAAGCAGTGAAAAGTTTTTATCGAGGATGTAAGGCATGTGTACGTGTAGGAAGAGAGGAAAGTGATTGGTTCTCAGTGAATGTAGGTTTGCGGCAGGGGTGTGTGATGTCTCCATGGTTGTTTAATTTGTTTATGGATGGGGTTGTTAGGGAGGTAAATGCAAGAGTCTTGGAAAGAGGGGCAAGTATGAAGTCTGTTGGGGATGAGAGAGCTTGGGAAGTGAGTCAGTTGTTGTTCGCTGATGATACAGCGCTGGTGGCGGATTCATGTGAGAAACTGCAGAAGCTGGCGACGGAGTTTGGTAAAGTGTGTGGAAGAAGAAAGTTAAGAGTAAATGTGAATAAGAGCAAGGTTATTAGGTACAGTAGGGTTGAGGGTCAAGTCAATTGGGAGGTGAGTTTGAATGGAGAAAAACTGGAGGAAGTGAAGTGTTTTAGATATCTGGGAGTGGATCTGTCAGCGGATGGAACCATGGAAGCGGAAGTGGATCATAGGGTGGGGGAGGGGGCGAAAATTTTGGGAGCCTTGAAAAATGTGTGGAAGTCGAGAACATTATCCCGGAAAGCAAAAATGGGTATGTTTGAAGGAATAGTGGTTCCAACAATGTTGTATGGTTGCGAGGCGTGGGCTATGGATAGAGTTGTTCGCAGGAGGATGGATGTGCTGGAAATGAGATGTTTGAGGACAATGTGTGGTGTGAGGTGGTTTGATCGAGTAAGTAACGTAAGGGTAAGAGAGATGTGTGGAAATAAAAAGAGCGTGGTTGAGAGAGCAGAAGAGGGTGTTTTGAAATGGTTTGGGCACATGGAGAGAATGAGTGAGGAAAGATTGACCAAGAGGATATATGTGTCGGAGGTGGAGGGAACGAGGAGAAGAGGGAGACCAAATTGGAGGTGGAAAGATGGAGTGAAAAGGATTTTTGTGTGATCGGGGCCTGAACATGCAGGAGGGTGAAAGGAGGGCAAGGAATAGAGTGAATTGGAGCGATGTGGTATACAGGGGTTGACGTGCTGTCAGTGGATTGAATCAAGGCATGTGAAGCGTCCGGGGTAAACCATGGAAAGCTGTGTAGGTATGTATATTTGCGTGTGTGGACGTGTGTATGTACATGTGTATGGGGGGGGGGGGGTTGGGCCATTTCTTTCGTCTGTTTCCTTGCGCTACCTCGCAAACGCGGGAGACAGCGACAAAGTATAAAAAAAAAAAAAAAAAAACATTTGATATATCATAAACACATTCAAGCTGTACTTCATCATGCACTTATCACGTGTCATGGTAATTTGTCATGCTCCCAGGTTTTCCACCTCTGCTGTATCATAATTGTCATCAGTAATTACTCACGGATAAGAACTTCAAGAATTGTCGTTCTCGTCATTTAGTTGACTTACTTATAGTTACCGTTAATGTCTGTTGGGAATATTCCTTCAGTTCCCCACCTGGTGTTTGATGTATAGCTATTCATATATGTGTATATTTTCATAGTACTGATGGAAGTTTGGTAAAGCGTGTTCATAGTACATAGTTATCTTCTTACTTGGCTCAAATGCTGCAATCTAAATATGTACGCCATGTAAGCTGCCAAATAGGAAATTGCTAAGCATTCTCAGAGTGAACGAGGAATCACGGTATGCATGGTGAACCTTCCCGCTCATTCAGTAGTATCGTCATGGAAGGTCATGGATTTTAATCGAGAAAAAGTAGTGCAGACTGTCCCAGTCGGCCTCGCTCCTGCGATCATGTGTATGGAAGTGGTAAAACTGTTCCTTGCATTACTAAAGATTGTTTGGCTTATTCTAAAAGCTAAGTCCTACATCATGTTATCGACGTAAAGAAAGAATATTTTAATAATTTCCGGGAAATGACTTGATCACGACTCTCTCTCTCTCTCTCTCTCTCTCTCTCTCTCTCTCTCTCTCTCTCTCTCTCTCTCTCTCTCTCTCTCTCTCTCTCTCTCTCTCGTCTTACACTTTCTGGATGGAAGGTATCCGGCAAGAGCCCATAACCAGGTTTCCATAAAGCCGCTTACGTGAGTGGTAAATGGAGTTGTTGCAGAGTGTGCATCGGCCTGGCCCATAGTGACAGGATCCAGTGAAAGGTAAGGATAAGACAGTTGAAGGTGTCAGTGTGATGAAGGCTGACCAGCCCAGTGGAACTGGTCGACTGGTCTGGCTGCCACAGGATCCGTAAAATTTGATGAAAGTCTCTGTTGTCTTGGATAAACTGAGTTCACCTGTGTCTTTGCACGTATGGTAAATGCTACTTTCCTTACGGGAAGAGCACTTGAAATCTAAAATTAATCAAAGAATGAATAGTACAGAGAAGGATGAAAATAACAGAGGTACTAGGAAGACAATAGTCCTATTTTGCTTTGTCGCTGTCTATTATTATTATTATCATTACTATTCATGTTAATATTATTATCATCAATTTAGGAATGATAATCATTATAACATTATTTTTAGTATCATTACTATTCATGTTAATATTATTATTATTATTATTGTTGTTATTATTATTATTATCATTATTATTATTATTATTATTGTTGTTATTATTATTATTATTATTATCATTATTATTATTATTATCATTATTATTATTATTATCATTATTATTATTATTATCATTATTATTATTATTATTATTATTATTATCATTACTATTCATGTTAATATTATTATCATCAATTTAGGAATGATAATCATTATAACATTATTTTTAGTATCATTACTATTCATGTTAATATCATCATTGACAATTTAGGAGAACGATGATTATCATTATAACATCATTTTAGTATCATTACTATTCATGTTAATATTATTATTATTATTGTTGTTATTATTATTATTATTATTATTGTTGTTATTATTATTATTATTATTATTATTATTATTGTTGTTATTATTATTATTATCATTATTATTATTATTATTGTTGTTGTTATTATTATTATTATCATTATTATTATTATTATCATTATTATTATTATTGTTGTTATTATTATTATTATCATTATTATTATTATTGTTGTTATTATTATTATTATTATCATTATTATTATTATTATCATTACTATTCATGTTAATATCATCATTGACAATTTAGGAGAACGATGATTATCATTATAACATCATTTTAGTATCATTAAATTATTCATGTTAATATCATCATTGACAATTTAGGAGAACGATGATTATCATAATAACATTATTTTTAGTATCATTAAATTATTCATGTTAATATTATTATTATTATTATTGTTGTTATTATTATTATTATTATATTATTATTATTATTATTATTATTATTATTATTGTTGTTATTATTATTATTATTGTTGTTATTATTATTATTATTATTGTTGTTATTATTATTATTATATTATTATTATTATTATTGTTGTTATTATTATTATTATTGTTGTTATTATTATTATTATTGTTGTTATCATTATAATTATTATCATTATTATTATTATTATTATTATTATTATTATTATTATTATTATTATTATTATTATTATTATCATTACTATTGTTATTATTATTGTTGTTGTTATTATTATTATTATTGTTGTTATTATTATATTTTGCTTTGTCGCTGTCTATTATTATTATTATCATTACTATTATCATTATTAACATCATTTTTAGTATCAATGACATTTTCATGTTACTATCACTATTATCAATTTAGGAGAATGATAATCATTATAACATTATTTTTAGTATCATTACTATTCATGTTAATATCATCATTGACAATTTAGGAGAACGATGATTATCATAATGATATTATTTTAATATCATTATATTATTCATGTTCATAGCATTATTATCAATTTAGGAGAATGATGATTATCATTATAACATCATTTTAGTATCATTAAATTATTCATGTTAATATCATTATTATCAGTTTAGAGAATGATGATTATCATAATAACATTATTTTAGTATCATTAAATTATTCATGTTAATATTATTATCATCAATTTAGGAATGATAATCATTATACTGATAATGAAATGTTTGGATGATGATAATGTTAGTCATGCACCTTATATTTCGATGGTCGTTCATGATAGTCGTGGCTGTATGAACATCGACCAATATTATCCTGGAGGAAGGAAAGTGGGGAAAATGTTACAGTGTAGCAGAGGAGGTCAGGTGTTGCTGGCGGCGGTGTAATATTAGCATGCAACTGTGACGAGTCTGTCAATAACCTGCATGTTGACCCAAGAGGAAATATTGCTCTGCATTCTTACCTTGGGGTAAAGTGCCAGGCTGAAGGATAGTAATGGCCAGGCGTTCTGGGGCGTCGCTCATTGTGCTCCTCGGCTGTGCTGGTGGGAGACATGTAGGAAACATTCTGTCTGACGTCTCGCTTGCGTCTGGCCTCAGATGTTGGAGGCCTCCCATCATCTACTGGCGATGTTTACATATATGAGAATATTCTTCAGGTTCCCCACAATATATGGCGTAGATAAAAACGTGTAGGAAAAAATAAATCTTCAACAAAGTGTTCGGTCATGTCACATCGAATCCATTGTGAATGAATCGATGCAAAATTGTAGATCAACTCACACCCACCGTCACCGGCGGGTGGCGTGAAGTTTATGACCTTTTTCGTCGCAATACAAATTTTGATTCTTTTTTTTCTATCAAGGAATCTTCAATTTTTCCAGCCAGTATAAGGAGGGTTGTGGGACCTTGGATTCGGTTAAAATCTATCATTGCAGTACGGTGTGTAAGACAGTATTTATGAATAACATAGCGTGTAGAATCTGTAAGTAGCAGAGTATGTCTAATAATTAGCAGGATCTGTCTTCGTTCTTAGATTGACTACATCATATTACGAGAAATATATGACAATGAATTTGCATTTTAAAAGGAACATGAAACAGAACCATCTTGCCGATCTCACAGACAACATGATGGAGTTGTTGGTCAGGAGAGTAACTAGGGATGTAGGTAAAGTTATCTTAGCCTTGGTTAAGATAGGCTCTGTTAATTGACTGTTCTGCAAAGTGGACCTCAGTTAGTTTAGGTTTACTGTAGTCAGTAATATATTCTAACTTGTCCAGCTTCTGTATAGTGACCATAGGGACGTCAGTGAGAGTATGCGCCTCTCTACCTGGAGGGAGGAAGTAAGTGTAATAATAAGAATTTTTCTGTAAGCTCCAGGACGTTGCTTCTGTCTAGAGGATCTGATGCCTCGGGATGAGGATATGTGAGCATGAAGACGTGAACCACGAATCATAACATTGCTCCCAATACTGCTGGTTGTAAACACTTACTTCTTAGCTACTTTACAGATCACAGTTAGTTTTTAGAAATAATTTCTCATACTAATAATTCTTTGCATATATATTTTTCAAGATATCTGCTTGTGGTTTAGCCTGACATCTTTCTTACTTTCATATCATATCCGTCTTGTAGAAAGTAGGACTCTGATCAAAGTCTTGGATATAACCTCTGTTATGTCACCTTATATGATATACACACTGATGTATGATATATCACTGAATAGTATAAGTTTCTTGTCTTGTGAGCTTTAACTTCTTTCTTTGCTATCGTAACTTCACCGAGACTGGAGTTTCTATATATGGCAGGTTTATGTTTCTTCAGTTCATCGTAGGGAACGTTACGTCAGAAGTAACTGCTGCTGTACCTGAAGGTGTGTTGAAGCTGCACCTGGAGTTGGAAGTTCCAAGTTTAATTTAGTGGAGCAATGTTTTCTGTAGACACGGGAGTGAGGTATTTTTTTTTCCTTTCTCGTGAACAAAGGTCAAGTAAATCAGTCATATTCCTCAGTATTCAGGGAAACCTTCTCACCCATGAATAGTTTTACTGTGCACTTGGTTTCCATACTTTGTTGTGTGCGGTTTATGCCTTCATCCTAGTTTCCCAGTATCACAGAACGTAAAGTAGATAGTTATCAAATTTTCAGTATACTGTGCCACACTAGTCCTTCCAGGAACGTACATTACACTGCTACACTAAGCCACCAAGGTAACTGTGCTATGTATCTAGAGTTGTATAATAGTCGCGCCAAGATTTGAACATTGGAAGGTTGGTATCGCATGTTGCCATGCCTGTAACACTCCTTTGGAGGAACTTTATACCTGAATTATTTGTGAAATATGTCATGGAAATCAGATGTTTGTACTAGACCAGGATCGCAGGAGGGGAGAGCCTTTTTGACTCTTGAGGATGCAGACCACATCAGCAGTAAGCCAAGATTGCCTCGCGGACATAAGCAACTTCGCCAGAACTTTACGTTCCGTCGCACAGCTTTCATTAAGACCAGAAGCAAACAGATATGTCTTGTGGCGTTTTCTAATTGAGTTTCTGCGTGGGTTGGGTGCTGATCCTGTGAGGGTGAGTGCCCTAGATATAATTGCTTCCAAGTGTTATGAA
>NC_092237.1:21567278-21639778 GCF_036320965.1 Panulirus ornatus | reverse complement strand
CGAGTAAGTAATGGAAGGGTAAGAGAGATGTGTGGTAATAAAAGGAGTGTGGTTGAGAGAGCAGAAGAGGGTGTATTGAAGAGGGTGTATTGAAATGGTTTGGTCACATGGAGAGAATGAGTGAGGAAAGATTGACAAAGAGGATATATGTCCCAGAGGTGGAGGGAACGAAGAGAAGTGGGAGACCAAATTGGAGGTAGAAGGATGGAGTGAAAAAGATTTTGAGGGATCGGGTCCCGAACATACAGGAGAGTGAAAGGCGTGCAAAGAATATAGTGAATTGGAACGATGAGGTATGCCGGGGTTGACGTGCTGTCAATGGATTGAACCAGGGCATGTGAAGCGTACGGGGTAAACCATGGAAAGTTTTGTGGGGCCTGGATATGGAAAGGGAACTGTGGTTTCGGTTCATTACACATGACAGCTAGAGACTGAGTGTGAATGTATGCGGCCTTTGTTGTCTTTTTCTAGCGCTGCCTCGCGTGCACGCGGAGGGAGGGGGTTTCCATTTCATGCGTGGCGAGGTGGCGACGAGAATGGATGAAGGCAGCACGTGTGGATGTGTACACGTGTATATATGTATGTGCCTGTGTATTTATATGTGTATATACGATAAAATGTATAGGTACGTATATGTGCGTGTATGAGCGTTTATGTATATACATATGCATGTGGATGGGTTGAGCTATTCTTTCGTCTGTATATATATATATATATATATATATATATATATATATATATATATATATATATATATATATATATATATATATAATGTGTGTATGTGGCGTGTGTGGTAAGAGAAGTATTAGAGTTAGTAGTGCTAGAGTTAGTTAAGTTGTATATAATAATGTCAAGAATAAGTATGCAACGGGTTGGTAGGTATAACATGTTCATATGCGATCTGAACATGTGTGGGAATGGCACCACTTAATTAGCAACACATTCAATAGGTAAATGAGGATGGTGAATGAGGATGTGCAGGCACGGAATGCCTTTAGTAAGAGCCAGTCATAACGTGGTGATCAGAGGAAAGGTCTGGTTGGATGCCTTTAGTTTGCATGAGTTTGCATAAGAAAGACAGACAACAGGAGGCCTGATTGGTCCACTACCGGGTTTTCTGGTAAAAGAAAAAAAAGACTTTTAACTTGACAAGAAAATATGATACCGCTCAGCAGTTTCTTAAGCTATCACCGACCCCCTGCTGCTGCACATTACCCTTCTGTCTCGTTTACGCTCTCATTTATATAGCATATTTCTGGCGTTTTTGTAAGAGTATACCTTGATTTATAAAATATTTGTCTAAGCGAATTTTGAAGGTATTTATTGTCTTAGCATTCGATAAGGTAATTTATTTCAGTGCTCAACATACTTATAGGAAAAGAAGCTTTTTCCCACGTCCTTACTACATCTTTTAGCTTTGAGTTTTATTTCATTTGTCCTGGTAACCGTATATTCTTTATTTCGAAAAGATGTCCGTGATTTGCTTTATCGAACTTGTTTAGAATTTTGAACACTTGGGTTAAGTCGCCGCGAAGTCTACGTTTTTTAAAATGGTGAAGAAAACCATTCGTTTTAGCTTCTCTTTGTATGCTAGCTTTCTAAGGGATAGGATCATTTTTGTTGACCGTCTTTGTACTTGCTCTAATTTTTCCTCGTCTTTTTTATAGTTTTGGGACCAAACTTGGACTGCATATTCAAGATGTAGTCTTACTAGAAAATTATAGTGTGAGAATTGTTCCTGGTGTCTTGTAATCTATGTTCCTGGTTATGAAACCTAACATTTGGTTAACCTTTTACATGCTGCTTGACACTGTTTAGTGTATTTCAGATTGTCACTAATGTCAACTCCAAGGTCCTTTTCCTCATTTACTTTAGTTAGAAAGTTACTGAGTAGTTTGTAGTCGTAACGTATATTCTTGTCTCCAAAGTGCATAACTTTACACTTGTCTGCATTAAACTTCATTCGCCATCTGTCTGACCACTCTGCTAGTAAGTTAAGATCTCTTTGAATCATTTCGCAGTCCCGCCTGTTCACAGCTCTACCTCAAAGTTTAGTATCGTCTGCAAATTTGCAGGTATTAGACATAAAGCTGAGGTCTAAGTCATTAATGTATATCATGAAATCATTTGGGCCTAGTTAAGAGCCAGTCATGATGCGGTGATCAGATGATAAGTCTGGCAGGATCAAGCAATATCTTCACAGTTACAGCAGCAGATGCTCCTCCTTCCTCCTCACAGGTAAAAAAAAGAGTTAGGATGAATGATTAGGAAATGTACATTATACTTATATGTTGAAAAGTTGGATATTAAGAAAAAAAGCATGAGGTTAGGTTAGGTTAAAGGTATCACAAGTACTGTTGTATAGGTCTTTAACACAGCAGTACCTTACTGCGTGACACAAGTACTGCTGTACAGTTCCCTCACACAGCAGTAGCTTACTGCATAACACAGGTACTGTTGTACAGGTCTCTAATACAGCAGGACCTTACTGTATAACAGACACGTATCTGTTAGCTGGCCTGGGATAAACTGGAGGGTCAGGGAGCAGACACATTTATCATACTGAACCCCCAGGTGATTAATGGACTTGAGGATATCAAGTGTTGATATTGGATATGAAATGATATTTTTCAAACACTGAATTATAAAGGCAGCAAAATTATATCATGATTTAAGAATTCGTCAGTTTCCTCTCACACAACTCTGTCACACGAAAACGGAATTATTTCTGGTAATGTAATCTTATCAAAATAGTTGACAATGTTTAAATTGATAGGTTTATTCGTCGGCTCTCGTACCCTGACCTGGATACATTGAACATATCCACGGGAGACACATCCACTGCTGGAATTTATTGTTCACACACTCACTGCCTGTAGGTCGCTACGGCAACATTGTTGATTATCACCTTGTGATGAACGCTCCCAGAGCCCGGTGTGGGTATCAGTCATCTGAGTTAAGTAGACACAAGTGGAAAACATTTCAAGCCCCGCAACAGTATTCAACAACTTTTGCTGTTGGTATTAGTATATTATATGTACGGGGGGGGTCTCTCTCTCTCTCTCTCTCTCTCTCTCTCTCTCTCTCTCTCTCTCTCTCTCTCTCTCTCTCTCTCTCTCTCTCTCTCTCTCGTAGCCACCGGCTAGGGAGGTATATTATTCATATTATCCGCCTGCGAACTGGAAGAATTAATGACGGCTGCTCAGAGAACTACCACTTCAGTGGGTGTCACTCTCACACCATTGACCAAGGCAACTGTCTTTTCTTTTTACCTCAACCACACGGGGGCTCCTGGTATTAACTCCACATACATGCAGTCCCTCCATCTCACACGTGACACTCGACAGCACCTGACCCACACGACTCGTTCTTCGTATCTCAGGATGTGAATTTTCTCCTTTTTTTTCCTCCCGCTTTATCGCCTTTCATACCTTTGTAAGGTAATGTCAAGTACACATGTGTGTGTCCTCAAGAAAGAAATCCTTCCTCTGTTACTTCCTCTGTTCTTACTCATATAGAGGAATAATTCAGTAGGGAAGGATATCTTGCGAACCCTAATTCCCTACATATACCAGACGAATGTTACTGTATCTGTTAACTAAGGTTTTAAGGTACTGCTCCGTAGTCCCAGTCAACGGGTCTAGCACCTATCCTGTAGCATGCTGAGATATTTTCATCGGTCATGAGGCTATTTTTCTCTTTGTAGAGGGACCTGAGATATTTTAGTCATTTACAGTGATCTGTGATCAGATGCATTTTATAGCAGCACCGACTGTAGGACAGAAGGTAGGATAAAGACGTCATTTGATGTATCCTTGACTGTGAGACAAGGTGCTGTGTTACCGACCAAGTGCTGGTGTGTGGTGGCAGCGAACCCTCCCATCAAGTGCTGACGTACGTACAACGTTTGAACTGAGAGACCACTGGAGACACGGGCAGGTATTGACAGGTCTGTGAGAGCAGCAATGAGGACAGCACCTCCTGCTGGCGATGGTGTTAAGACAGGACCAAGACGGGAGCCAGCGGTGCCAGGACAGGATTTAGACGGAAATCAACAGTGTCAGGACAGGACCCAAACGAGAGCCAGCAGTGTCAGGACAGGGCACAGACGAGAGCCAGCATTGATGGAACGTCTTCTAAATATCTTGGTCTTAGTACGTCAGCTTCATATAATAATTTGTTTAATGTATTGTTTAAGGATAAGATATATAGTTTCTTGGTCAGCATGATTGGTGATTTTGTATCAAAAAGGAAAATGCGTCCCTTTTTGATAAAAACTGAGAAACTTTGTACAATTCCACAGGCAGGTTAGTCCGAATATCAATTTTAGACAAGTTACAGATGTCTTTTCCAATACGTGAGGCTGCATTAGATATCAAACATGAAATAATCATCACTGAATGATTGTTGTAACTATTGTAGATTCATATCCTGCAGGAGTTTGTAGCCTGAGTCTACATCGTATAAATGAGGACTGTGAAGAGCATCTTGCATCCAACCCACAGCAGACAGGTCGCTTGATTGTGGATGTCTGAGTGAACAGGAGAATAAGAGATGATGTATGGAGATTAAGTAACAGATATATAGAGTAAATTGAAGACTTATTTTAATTCAAGCCACGTCAGAGGGAGTCTGCCTTGCTTATCTTTCATTACAAGTGAAGCCCAGAAGTTAACAGTGTGGTTATGACATATAATGGTGTTCCCAACTTGCAAGAAGAGAAAAACTCGCCAACACATTCATATGCAGATAACTAAACAAACTTTGCGAAAGACTTGCTGTGAAAACTTAAACCTGCATGTTTCCTGGTGTGATAACACGGGAGGTGAGGACATGCACAGTCGTATGATCTTGGCAGACATATGATATCTGGAGCACTAGGTAATGTTAGCATGGCTAGTGTGATGACACTAATGTGATGGTTGTTCAAGGTACAATTCCAGACGTTGCTTTCATACAACTGGGGTTACTGCCATGGGCAAACAATGAATGAAGTTCCTGGTCAAATCATTGATAAATTATCCTTTGTAAATGATTGTGTGCCACACACACACACACACACACACACACACACACACACACACACACACACACACACACAGGCACAGGCACACACACACACACACACACACACACACACACACACACACACACACACACACACACACACACACACACACACACACACACACACACACACACCCACACACACACACACACACACACACAAAGTTTCACTAAGTCCTCCGTGGTACAGGGGGTTAGCGTTACTGACCATCTCAGGCGTTCATCCTCCATTTGGACCTTGTCGATAAAAGGGTATCTGGCTTAAGCTGGTGTGTGTGTGTGTGTGTGTGTGTGTGTGTGTGTGTGTGTGTGTGTGTGTGTGTGTGTGTGTGTGTTTCTGTACAAACATAAGAATAGAAACGGTACATATATACAAGGTCATGAGACGGGCCAGCACGAGGGCACAATACCACCTGTAACACACAGATAATAATCACACAAGTGCCATGGTTAAGAGAACCAAGTTACAGGGAAAGGCTAGAGGCCTTAGATTTGTCCAATAGGGGAGACATGAAGAGTAAGACGTGACCTGACTGCAACGTTTACATCTTTAAACCACATTGATAACGGAGGGAGTGATTAAGAGATCTTCGAATGATACAAGGATAGAGCAACCAAACACCATAACAAGATATTATGCAAGAATCATATTAGAAAAGATGTGAAGTATTCTTATTGTATATTCATGGTGAATGAACATGATAAACTGAGTAATGAGACTGTTAATGTGGACAACATAAAGAAGTTTAGAAAGTTGTATGATTGTAAAAATAGTTCAAAATATAGTTCGTAAGTATGTGAAACTCCCTCCCCGTCCAATACGGTATGGTTTTTACTAGTAAGTGATTACAAACACGATACTTTGAGCCCTAATGGAAAAACGAAATACAGTACTCTACTATTGCCAGAACTGGACGCGGAATACAGTATGTATTATTGCATGAGATACTGAATGGCTGAAGTGGCCAAAATGTAAGACTCGACCTGAGACACAGTCAGCTTAACAGCACACAGCATCGGTGCACGACAGGCGAGGTCGTCTGCAAACTCTATATCTTGAGTTAGAATCTACGATGGTAAATCTTGTATAAACCAGGCTGGTGCAGTGATACAGATGACGTATATATAAACCAGCATCATCATCAGACCTGCAGCCAACACCTGCAGCTGTAGCTAGACTAATGAAGTACACCAACACTGGGAGGAATGATGCAAGAGATGAGACGGAAGGAAGTAGTGCAAGTGTGGAGATATACTTGCAGGACAGTCATCTCGTAATGGCTAAATGTATATCACACCTTCATTTTCTTTCCGTGAAGTGATCATCGTTATGAACCCTTGCCTTGAAAAAATTTTGGATGTATTATACAGCTTAACACTACATTTCGTACTGTGGCAAAAGAATTATATTTATCTGCTTGACCAAAGGATATCCCAATGGAAATTATTTCATCTTATGAAATCACTTATACAACCAACACTTCCTATTTGTTATACTTACTTTTTTTTTCCAATTTTTCATGAACACTCGTTTAGCAGCAGTGTGTCAAACCTACGTTGATGTTTAATGATTACGATATAAAGCTGTATGTAGATATACATATTCACCTTGTGCTTCCTTACACTTCTGATGTTTTCATCCGGATTACTTCCATTTTTTCAGATCCAAAAGTGTGAATGTGACAGAGGGTGAGGGTGTGGATGGTAGATGTAGGCAGTGGCTACACTTGGAGGACGTGGGTAGCTGGTGAACATGGACTCTGGCCACGGTAGGTACACTTGGACGTGTTTGATGCTTATGACAACTGTCTGACATGACTGTACGAACCAACTGACGCATGTGGGAGTTAGACGTGGTCTCCTTATGCGGCTCAACTGGTAGGTTCAAAACTGAATGAACTTGGGAGAGTTACTAAGAGTGACTGTTCATGGAAGTTGTGAAAATAGTAACATTAGTAGCTGCTAATCCTAGCAGTAATACCTGTTAGCTCCTGAGAAGGGCTATTGGGTCATTGGTACAAAAATGGTCTTCGATCTTCATCGCTATGATGCTTTCTTGGTCGCCTCCTTACTGTAGAAATCGTTATATGATTCTCAAGTTGAAAATAGAATACACTATGATTACCAAGATACAGCATGTGTATATATGCAGATGGAGGACCGTGAATCCACCCTCAGCAAGTACTGATGAAATCAGTACCAGTTTTATTACTTAAGAATTGAAATAAAAAACTTTAAGAATATTGAGAAAGTATAAAAAATATGTCTAAAAAATATAGTGTACATGGATTTTTCGCCTTTAATAAAAGTTTCTCTTACCTCAGATGTAGTCTTGAAACATTTGGCATCGATCGCTCCACTGGTTGCCGACCTTGTTCTGAGACTGACACAATACATAACGTATGAACGCCACCACAGAATGACCCAGATTGAGTTCACTCCTGTCATATTTCCCCTGAAAAGTTTCTTTTCACCTCCTAAGAATATGCTAAAAATTTGGTAACGATTCTGCTAATGGTTGCTGATTTCAGAATTATGGTCATCCATATATATACATACATACATACATACATACGTACGCCAAAGGCTCTAGTGAAGTAACATTAGCCTTTCGTTGATGTTTCTCTTTGCCAGAGAATATGCAACAGACAAAGGTGTGATTATATGTGCTTCTAAAATATAATTTCTCTTTGCCAGAGAATATGCAACAAAGGTGTAATTATATGTGCTTTTGAAATATAATTTCCGTCAAATTTATGTAGATTTTGCTTTAGACAAAGAAATAGAACTATGATATTGGTTGAAAGAAAATGATCTACATTTACCTAGGGAACTGTTAAATATGATGTTAATGACAAACTTTATCATCAGACCCACGAACTTACATCATGTAACTCACCCATAACAGAGGAAGGCACGTGAGGTAGTTCCTCCAGCAGTAGCCTGGGAGACGTGCTCTGCTTCCACCACGCCACAGTTCCTCCTGCCAGCCTACCTGCCTGCCTGGCTGGCCGGCTGGCTGAAGAGAACTCGATATTACTGGGGTTGTGAAGTCATCGTGCAGAGCCCAAGTGGCCGTGATCAGAGGCACGACAACACGACAGGAAAACCTGTACCTGAATAACTTGCACCGGGACAGATATTAGGGTCACTTCTGGGTGATGAGACAGTGATAGTGGCAAGTTTCTGTGGGCAATGGTAGTATATAGTAACTCTGAAAAGTAATCAAGTTCAGTGATTATTGTGAACAGGTAATATTAATGATTATGATTAATGGCTTTTGAAAAGTGATTTGATAAGTGACTGTGTTCTGTATATCAGCAGTGATCGTGAGCTGTGACTTCGAGCGATGAACCTGGAGAGTATAGACAGTGCATTCGGGTAGTGGCGGTGACCCTAACGGTGAACAGAGCACAGTCAGTGCCTATGAGTAGTAGCGTTGACACTAACAGTGTACAATTAGGGCTTGAGTTGTGACTTTGTCTAGTGTATATCAGTAGTGATCGCAAGCAGTGTCATCACGCGATGAATATGGAGAGTATGGAGAGTGCCTTTGGGTAGTGGCGGCGACCATAAGGATGTACAGTGACTCTGACTGATAAGAACAACCAGGACAATATTGTGGACAGTGAGAAGGTCAGTGAGAGGAGAGCAACTTTATCCTCGGAGGAGAGTGACTTTATTCCCTAATAATGGACCATAACCATTTACTAAGCCGGATTGTTTGCAGTGATCGGTTGTGTGCAGCGTTTTTACCTTTTCTGCCGTGATCCTCAACTGTAGCTCACTGTCTGTTGTACGGAGGTTGGCTATACGTTTAGTGAGGTATATGCGAGAATATACGAAGGAGACTTATCGTAGCTGTTACCACAGTGAAACATTATCTAAGTCGGAGAAACAGATGGTAAGAGGGATTTTTTGAGGTGATTTCGAAAGCAAGCCCAGATCAATATTTTTATCAGTATTTCTACGTTATCGGGTCAAAGGACTGGTGAGGTGGAGAGGTTCAACCCGTGACGTCAGGTCACGAATGCAGCGAACGTCGTTTACAAGGTTCCATGCAACAGTTGCCAGCGCACATATTACGGTAAGATAAAACTTGGACTTAACAAAGAATCACAAAACACATACACAAAACACAAGGCTATTTTATTACAGTGGAAAACCATACATTTGCTGGAATGGGACAAGACTAGAGTAGTTCATGAATGGATATATATGTGGATAAGAAAATGAATTAACTGAAGGTTGCACGCATAAACTTAGCAAGTTCCAAAAATAGCAGGATTGGATGGTCTAGCGGGTCCACGATCGACACGAACGTAGCCACACGTGAGTGAGCGAGCACAGGAGGGGTGGACTCAGCAAGTATATCAAGCCAAGCAGGAAACTATGTGGTGAAACCATGAGCAAGGGAACATTCTGCAGTTGTACTATAAGCTTGAATTTCTGTATCATGTTGTCATTATCTCTGAAATGGCTATACTGACATTTTAGAAATATGACATCACATCTTATAGCTCCCAGAAACACCCCTCCTATGCTCATCATCATCATCTTTATAATGATAATGATATGAACAATTATTATTATTATTATATCATTACTGTTATTATTATTATTATTATTATTATTATTATTATTATCATTATTATTATTATTATTATTATTATTATTATTATTATTATTATTATTATTATTATTGGGGAAGAGCAGTGTGGTTTCAGAAGTGGTAGAGGATGTGTGGATCAGGTGTTTGCTTTGAAGACTGTATGTGAGAAATACTTAGAAAAGCAAATGGATTTGTATGTAGCATTTATGGATCTGGAGAAGGCATATGATACAGTTGATAGAGGTGCTCTGTGGAAGGTACTAAGAATATATGGTGTGGGAGGCAAGTTGTTAGAAGCAGTGAAAAGTTTTTATCGAGGATGTAAGGCATGTGTACGTGGAGGAAGAGAGCAAAGTGATTGGTTCTCAGTGAATGTAGGTTTGCGGCAGGGGTGTGTGATGTCTCCATGGTTGTTTAATTTGTTTATGGATGGGGTTGTTAGGGAGGTGAATGCAAGGGTTTTGGAAAGAGGGGCAAGTATGAAGTCTGTTGGGGATGAGAGAGCATGGGAAGTGAGTCAGTTGTTGTTCGCTGATGATACAGCGCTGGTGGCTGATTCATGTGAGAAACTGCAGAAGCTGGTGACTGAGTTTGGTAAAGTGTGTGAAAGAAGAAAGTTAAGAGTAAATGTGAATAAGAGCAAGGTTATTAGGTACAGTAGGGTTGAGGGTCAAGTCAATTGGGAGGTAAGTTTGAATGGAGAAAAACTGGAGGAAGTAAAGTGTTTTAGATATCTGGGAGTGGATCTGGCAGCGGATGAAACCATGGAAGCGGAAGTGAATCATAGGGTAGGGGAGGGGGCGAAAATCCTGGGAGCCTTGAAGAATGTGTGGGAGTCGAGAACATTATCACCGAAAGCAAAAATGGGTATGTTTGAAGGAATAGTGGTTCCAACAATGTTGTATGGTTGCGAGGCGTGGGCTATGGATAGAGTTGTGCGCAGGAGGGTGGATGTGCTGGAAATGAGATGTTTGAGGACATTATATGGTGTGAGATGATTTGATCAAGTAAGTAATGTAAGGGAAAGAGAGATGTGTGGAAATAAAAAGAGCGTGGTTGATAGAGCAGGAGAGGGTGTTTTGAAATGGTTTGGGCACATGGAGAGAATGAGTGAGGAAAGATTGACCAAGAGGATATATGTGTCAGAGGTGGAGGGAACGAGGAGAAGTGGGAGATCAAATTGGAGGTGGAAAAATGGAGTGAAAAAGATTTTGAGTGATCGGGGCCTGAACATGCAGGAGGGTGAAAGGCGGGCAAGGAATAGAGTGAATTGGATCGATGTGGTATACCGGGGTAGACGTGCTGTCAATGGATTGAATCAGGGCATGTGAAGCGTCTAGGGTAAACCATGGAAAGTTCTGTTGGGCCTGGATGTGGAAAGGAAGCTGTGGTTTCGGGCATTATTACATGACAGCTTGAGACTGAGTGTGAACGAATGGGGCCTTTGTTGTCTTTTCCTAGCGCTACCTCGCACACATGAGGGGGGAGGGGGATGTTATTCCATGTTTGGCGTGGTGGCGATGAGAATGAATAAAGGCAGTGTGAATTGTGTGCATGCGTATGTATGTATGTGCCTGTGTGTGTATATATATGTGTACATTGAGATGTATAGGTATGTATATTTGCGTGTGTGGACGTGTATGTATATACATGTGTATGGGGGTGGGTTGGGCCATTTCTTTCGTCTGTTTCCTTGCGCTACCTAGCAAACGCGGGAGACAGCGAAAAAGCAAAATAAAAAAAAAATATTATTATTATTATTATTATTATTATTATTATTATTATTATTATTATTATTATTGATAATGTCATTATTATCATTGTCATTATTATATTTATCATTATTATGATTTCATTATTATTATCATTATTATTATTATTATTATTATTATTATTATTATTATTATTATTATTATTATAATTGTTATCATGATTATTATTATCATTATTATAATATTTATCATTATTATATCATTATTATTATTATTGTTATTATTATCATTATTATTATTATTATTATTATTATTATTATTATTGAAATCATTATTATCATTATTATTATTATTACTATCATTATTATTGTTATTATTATTATTATTGAAATCATTATTATTATTATTATTATTATTATTATTATTATTATTATTATTATCATATATATATATATATATATATATATATATGGAGGCGGAACTGAGTCATAGGTAGGGGAGGGGGCGAAAGTTCTGAGGGCGCTGAAAAATGTGTGGAAGGGGAGAACGTTATCTCAGAGAGCAAAAATGGGTATGTTTGAAGGAATAGTGGTTCCGACTATGCTATATGGTTGCGAGGCGTGGGCTATAGGTAGAGTTGTGCGGAGGAGGATGGATGTGCTGGAAATGAGATGTTTGAGGACAATATGTGGTGTGAGGTGGCCATTTGGTAAACATGCGATTGTCGAGGGCAATCGCATATTTACCAAATGGCGTCCTAGCTACGTCTCTTCGTTGTATATCAACTGACTCTTATATTTCCCTCTTATGTCTCCCCTTGAAATGCGAAAAGCCTCCTCCATTTCAAGTTTCTTTAATTCAATGTTTTTCTTTGCAATAATATTTTTCAATTGGTCAAATGATCGACCAGACAGCTGCAACAATCGTTGAGGTAGGACAGATCTTGGCATCATTTGTATAAAAGACTGTATTTTAATTCAATGGAGATTTTATGCTCAAAAATTTGGTATGGCAATGGTAACCCTCTTTCACCTGTACTAAGTAATCTTTTTATGGAATTTTTCGAAACAAAATTACTAAAGGATATCTTACCTTCTAATGCTATTTCATTTAGGTATGTAGATGATGTTCTTTGTATTTGGCCAACAAATGAAAATTTACAAATGTTTCTCCTCTTGCTTAACAATTTAGTGCCTTCCATCAAATATACTGTAGAAAATGAAAATAATGTTATGTTGCCATTTGTTTGATTGTATGATCCATAGGCAAGGAAACAAGTTTAAGTTTAGCATATACAGAAAACCCACCATGTATGCTCATATGTCCATTATTATTCATCTCAACATGACAGAGTTAAAGTATCATCATTTCGATTTATGTTCCTTAGGGCATTACGTATTTGCAGTCCAGAGTTTATTGATGATGAATTTGAGAAGATATATTCTATTGGATGTAAGTTAAAGTACCCTAGATCTTTCATTGATAAATCCCTTAAGTTAGCAGAGAAATCATTTTAAAGAGTTGAGCCCAAACCTCCCATTGACACCAAGAATCTTTTAGTTCTCCCTTTTAATAATAATTTCACTTTACTTCCCATGTTGCCTAAATCGTTTAATGTAAATGTTGCCTTTAGCAACAATAATACTATAAAGAATATCTTAATCAGGAATTCACCAGAAAATTCTCTTGGTTGCATCTATAAAGTTCCTTGTGGAAATTGTGACAAATCTTATGTTGGTCAGACTGGTAAGGATCATTCTGTTAGACTTCAGCAACATAAATATAGTATAACAACGGGACAAGAATTAAATGCCTTGTTTAATCACGTTAAAAACTATGGTCATTGTATTGACTAGAGTAATGCCATCTCAGTTATCAACTTTAACTCTATTACCAAGAGAAATATCATTGAATCTTTTATTGTTAAATACACAAAGAATTATAATCTTAATATTAGTGATGGTCTGTACAAATTAGATAACTTTATTGTTCATAAAATTTGTAAAATGATAAGTTTATGAACGCTTGTTGTATGTTTTGGACAATCACATGTTTACCAAATGGCGTCCTAGCTTCGTCTCTTCGATATATATCAACTGACTTATATTTCTGTCTTGTGTCTTCCCTGATGATGTGATTATTACACGAAAGTGCACTTGGGAACCTATCGTGTTTCATTTTCCCCGTGAACTCATAGGAATATCTTGATCACGCGCAAAATTGTGATCCTTTACAATATAAATATATATTTTTTTTTTTTCTTTGTCGCTGTCTCCCGCGTTTGCGAGGTAGCGCAAGGAAACAGACGAAAGAAATGGCCCAACCCACCCCCATACACATGTATATACATACGTCCACACACGCAAATATACATACCTACACAGCTTTCCATGGTTTACCCCAGACGCTTCACATGCCTTGATTCAATCCACTGACAGCACGTCAACCCCGGTATACCAAATCGCTCCAATTCACTCTATTCCTTGCCCTCCTTTCACCCTCCTGCATGTTCAGGCCCCGATCACACAAAATCTTTTTCACTCCATCTTTCCACCTCCAATTTGGTCTCCCTCTTCTCCTCATTCCCTCCACCTCCGACACATATATTCTCTTGGTCAATCTTTCCTCACTCATTCTCTCCATGTGCCCGAACCATTTCAAAACACCCTCTTCTGCTCTCTCAACCACGCTCTTTTTATTTCCACACATCTCTCTTACCCTTACGTTACTTACACGGTCAAACCACCTCACACCACATATTGTCCTCAAACATCTCATTTCCAGCACATCCATCCTCCTGCGCACAACTCTATCCAAAGCCCACGCCTCGCAACCATACAACATTGTTGGAACCACTATTCCTTCAAACATACCCATTTTTGCTTTCCGAGATAATGTTCTCGACTTCCACACATTCTTCAAGGCTCCCAGAATTTTCGCCCCCTACCCCACCCTATGATCCACTTCCGCTTCCATGGTTCCATCCGCTGCCAGATCCACTACCAGATATCTAAAACACTTCACTTCCTCCAGTTTTTCTCCATTCAAACTCACCTCCCAATTGACTTGACCCTCAACCCTACTGTACCTAATAACCTTGCTCTTATTCACATTTACTCTTAACTTTCTTCTTTCACACACTTTACCAAACTCAGTCACCAGCTTCTGCAGTTTCTCACATGAATCAGCCACCAGCGCTGTATCATCAGCGAACAACAACTGACTCACTTCCCAAGCTCTCTCATCCACAACAGACTTCATACTTGCCCCTCTTTCCAAAACTCTTGCATTCACCTCCCTAACAACCCCATCCATAAACAAATTAAACAACCATGGAGACATCACACACCCCTGCCGCAAACTTACATTCACTGAGAACCAATCACTTTCCTCTCTTCCTACACGTACACATGCCTTACATCCTCGATAAAAACTTTTCACTGCTTCTAACAACTTGCCTCCCACACCATATATTCTTAATACCTTCCACAGAGCATCTCTATCAACTCTATCATATGCCTTCTCCAGATCCATAAATGCTACATACAAATCCATTTGCTTTTCTAAGTATTTCTCACATACATTCTTCAAAGCAAACACCTGATCCACACATCCTCTACCACTTCTGAAACCACACTGCTCTTCCCCAATCTGATGCTCTGTACATGTCTTCACCCTGTCAATCAATATCCTCCCATATAATTTATATATATATATATATATATATATATATATATATATATATATATATATATATATATATATATATATATATATGTATATATATATATATATGTATATATACATATATATATATATATATATATATTTTTTTTTTTCAAACTATTCGCATTTCCCGCGTTAGCGAGGTAGCGTTAAGAACAGAGGACTGGGCCATTGAGGGAATATCCTCACCTGGCCCCCTTCTCTGTTCCTTCTTTTGGTAAATAAAAAAAAAAAAAAATTGGCCAAGAAATGAAAATTCAACTTCGAAGGACATCGTCTATAATTCCTCGAACACAGTAGTCACTTCCTGCTAGTGGACGAAAGCCATTCGGGTATCATTCTTCTGCTGAGAGCGAAGTCAGATTCATTGCGGTATCCTGTCTGCAATCCTTCAGACCGCGCTCCACGGAAGATGTTTTGGCAGAGGTGGAAGAGACGATTCTTAACTCCGGCACTGAGGAGGACTTCATCAGCTGCTCGCCTTGTAGCGTCGTCGTAGGCTGTGAGCACCCTCCCAGGATTCAGCGTGAGGAGACGGTCTTCAAAGTTTGACTGACGCTTATTTGGCAGTAGCGCATAAACGTATGACATGGCACAACGTGATCTAATACCAAGGTATGGATGCTGTTACAGCTGGTAGAAACAAACTCAGGACAACACGGTGGGGATTATGTGTTGGCACTGTGTTGTACAGAGTATATGTCATATAGACGGTGTCTGTAACCTAGTAGTATTTTGTAGTGGTGAAATAACCATTCGTGCCTTTCGAACTGCCAGTAAAAACTGCGTACCGGAAAAAAAAGCAATAGAAAGGACTATCAGTGCGGCAGCTCGGACTCATATCCATACAAACCAGAGGAAACCGTCAAGGGAATGTGAGGAAGATGCTGACAAAAAGAGCGACTGGCCGCCACACCGTCATATATCATGGCCATTAGGGAAGGCTGGAGCTGCTACATCCTCGGCTCGGCGGTCAACCATTAAATCCAAGACCCGGAATCTAATGTTGGAAGGATCTTCTGGGTTGTCCGGTCTTGTCATACGAGAGGCTAATGTATCCTCCACATCAAAAGGCTTTTTTCCTTTCCCGTGGACGCACCTCGGTGTACAAGGGAAAGGTATATACAGTCATCAACAATTAGCTACATGACATAATAAACACTCTAGCATGGGAGAAAACATAATGAAGTTAGACTTACTCATTGATTCACGCATTAATCGTGATTATTTGAACTGCAGCAAAGATACTAGATTGGGTTCGGCGTTACGTATATCTCCCCCCAATCCTCTTCATATATACCAAGAGTTTCATTTCGATCAGACTTTATGCTTTAATTGTCTTATTGTCACAATAAGTTTAATCTAATGATTATCTGGCTCTTCGGAGACAATAAGGAAAGGGTTCTAAGTATTTCTGACATGAAAACATATAAGGATGATTTTAGTCTTTGTTCAGTATCTGAAATACTACTGACCCAGAGGGGCAAGAAAGTCTGGGATCAGTGTATGATGATGGTGTGATGTGCTATTGTAGGTCAGGATGGGTGGAACAATGGTACCAGATGTGCTGCTCTGAGCCATAGTATATGAGTCATGAGTGTGATGTGCTGTTCTAGGTCAGATTGGATGAGACAATGTTGTAAAGTTCTGAGGTGCTGTCATATGCCAGGGCAGGTGGAACAATGGTGAGATATGCTGTTCTAGGTCAGGATGAATGGCGTAATGTTGTGCGGCAGAGGAATGAAGTGTATGGTGGACGGTACAGGGATAGTGTATGGTGGACGGTACAGGGATAGTATATGGTGGACGGTACATGGATAGTGTATGGTGGACGGTACAGGGATAGTATATGGTGGACGGTACATGGATAGTGTATGGTGGACGGTACAGGGATAGTATATGGTGGACGGTACAAGGATAGTATATGGTGGACGGTACAGGGATAGTGTATGGTGGACGGTACAGGGATAGAATATGGCGGACGGTACAAGGATAGTATATGGAGGACGGTACAGGGATAGTGTATGGTAGACGGCACAGGGATAATGTATGGTGGACGGTACAGGGATAGTGTATGGTGGACGGTACAGGGATAGTGTATGGTGGACGGCACAGGGATAATGTATGGTAGACGGTACAGGGATAGTGTATGGTGGACGGTACAGGGATAGTGTATGGTGGACGGCACAGGGATAATGTATGGTGGACGGTACATGGATAGTGTATGGTGGACGGTACAGGGATAGTGTATGATGGACGGTACAGGGATAGTATATGGTGGACGGTGCATGGATAGTATATGATGGACGGTACAGGGATAGTATATGATGGACGGTGCATGGATAGTAGATGGTGGACGGTACAGGGATAGTGTATGGTGGACGGTACAGGGATAGTGTATGGTGGACGGTACAGGGATAGTATATGGTGGACAGTACAGGGACAGTGTATGGTGGACGGTACAGGGATAGTGTATGGTGGACGGTACAGGGATAGTGTATGGTGGACGGTACAGGGATAGTGTATGGTGGACGGTACAGGGATAGTATATGGTGGACAGTACAGGGATAGTATATGATGGACGGTACAGGGATAGTATATGGTGGACGGTACAGGGATAGTGTATGGTGGACGGTACAGGGATAGTATATGGTGGACGGTACAGGGATAGTGTATGGTGGACGGTACAGGGATAGTAAGGTCTGCAAAACGGGATTAGGCATAGTGCAAGGTACGTCATCAAACACTATCACCAACGCTATCAATATAATGAATTTTGCTAACATTTATGCAGTTGTTAAACAACAAGACACATAAGTTTACCAGCATTTTTGCTGTTGAAAAACCATAACAACAATAACAATAACAACAGCTGAACAACGAAAAATTTATTGAACTACTAACACTTGCATTGATAACTAGCGATGCATCAAAACATATATGAACATACAGCACGAGAGAAAGTTACTATGTAATAGGTAATGATACTCTCTCTCTCTCTCTCTCTCTCTCTCTCTCTCTCTCTCTCTCTCTCTCTCTCTCTCTCTCTCTCTCTCTCTCTCATCAGACTGTTCCACCAGTCTCTGGTGATTCATCAAGACAGCAGAACAAAGGACAGCAAAACACTGCGCCATAGTGGAAGACAAATTGGATTTCCCGAATCTGACAGACCCATAAATTGTTCTTCACAAATATTGTGACATCCATTTAGCCACTGTTAGTAGATGATAAATGTCTTCACTCATGTTGAACTAAGTGTGTGTTGTGTGTGTGTGTGTGTGTGTGTGTGTGTGTGTGTGTGTGTGTTTGTGTGTGTGTGTTAAAACTGTTCCTTTCTTTTGTCACATTGTCTATTACTTAGGTAATATCAGCGAAGACAGCTTTACCACATCACTCGATGGTTAACTATTTATTACACAGATCGTTTCACCTGTGCATCAGGTACCTTCAGGTGAAAATCATTACAGTTATACAACATCAGACACGGAATTTCTAGTGTCCATCGATTTCAGGTAGTGCTTGGAACACTATAGTTCCAATACCCCTGTAATTAATAATGTAATAGCGAGAGAATGCTCCTTTCTTAAGATTATATATATATATATATATATATATATATATATATATATATATATATATATATATATATATATATATATATATATATATATATATATATATGTATATATATACACACATATATATATATATATATATATATATATATATATATATATATATATATATATATATATATATACATATATATATATATATATATATATATATATATATATCTTTTTTTTTTTTTTTTGCTTTGTCGCTGTCTCCCGCGTTTGCGAGGTAGCGCAAGGTAACAGACGAAAGAAATGGCCCAACCCACCCCCATACACATGTATATACATACACGTCCACACACGCAAATATACATACCTACACAGCTTTCCATGGTTTACCCCAGACGCTTCACATGTCCTGATTCAGTCCACTGACGGCACGTCAACCCCGGTATACCACATCGATCCAATTCACTCTATTCCTTGCCCTCCTTTCACCCTCCTGCATGTTCAGGCCCCGATCACACAAAATCTTTTTCACTCCATCTTTCCACCTCCAATTTGGTCTCCCACTTCTCGTTCCCTCCACCTCCGACACATATATCCTCTTGGTCGATCTTTCCTCACTCATTCTCTCCATGTGCCCAAACCGTTTCAAAACACCCTCTTCTGCTCTCTCAACCACGCTCTTTTTATTTCCACATATCTCTCTTACCCTTACGTTACTTACTCGATCAAACCACCTCACACCACACATTGTCATCAAACATCTCATTTCCAGCACAGCCACCCTCCTGCGCATAACTCTATCCATAGCCCACGCCTCGCAACCATACAACATTGTTGGAACCACTATTCCTTCAAACATACCCATTTTTGCTTTCCGAGATTATGTTCTCGACTTCCACACATTCTTCAAGGCTCCCAGGATTTTCGCCCCCTCCCCCACCCTATGATCCACTTCCGCTTCCATGGTTCCATCCGCTGCCAGATCCACTCCCAGATATCTAAAACACTTTACTTCCTCCAGTTTTTCTCCATTCAAACTTACCTCCCAATTGCCTTGACCCTCAACCCTACTGTACCTAATAACCTTGCTCTTATTCACATTTACTCTTAACTTTCTTCTTTCACACACTTTACCAAACTCAGTCACCAGCTTCTGCAGTTTCTCACATGAATCAGCCACCAGCGTTGTATCATCAGCGAACAACAACTGACTCACTTCCCAAGCTCTCTCATCCACAACAGACTTCATACTTGCCCCTCTTTCCAAAACTCTTGCATTCACCTCCCTAACAACCCCATCCATAAACAAATTAAACAACCATGGAGACATCACACACCCCTGCCGCAAACCTACATTCACTGAGAAACACTCACTTTCCTCTCTTCCTACACGTACACATGCCTTACATCCTCGATAAAAAACTTTTCACTGCTTCTAACAACTTGCCTCCCACACCATATATTCTTAATACCTTCCACAGAGCATCTCTATCAACTGTATCATATGCCTTCTCCAGATCCATAAATGCTACATACAAATCCATTTGCTTTTCTAAGTATTTCTCACATACATTCTTCAAAGCATAAACCTGATCCACACATCCTCTACCACTTCTGAAACCACACTGCTCTTCCCCAATCTGATGCTCTATACATGCCTTCACCCTCTCAATCAATACCCTCCCATATAATTTACCAGGAATACTCAACAAACTTATACCTCTGAAATTTGAGCACTCACTCTTATCCCCTTTGGCTTTGTACAGTGGCACTATGCACGCATTCCGCCAATCCTCAGGCACCTCACCATGAGTCATACATACATTAAATAACCTTACCAACCAGTCAATAATACAGTCACCCCCTTTTTTAATAAATTCCACTGCAGTACCATCCAAACCTGCTGCCTTGCCGGCTTTCATCTTCCGCAAAGCTTTTAATACCTCTTCTCTGTTTACCAAATCATTTTCCCTAACCCTCGCACTTTACACACCACCTCGAACAAAACACCCTATATCTGCCACTCTATCATCAAACACATTCAACAAACCTTCAAAATACTCACTCCATCTCCTTCTCACGTCATCACTACTTGTTATCACCTCCCCATTTGCACCCTTCACTGAAGTTCCCGTTTGCTCCCTTGTCTTACGCACTTTATTTACCTCCTTCCAGAACATCTTTTTATTCTCCCCAAAATTTAATGATACTCTCTCACCCCAACTCTCATTTGCCCTCTTTTTCACCTCTTGCACCTTTCTCTTGACCTCCTGTCTCTTTCTTTTATACATCTCCCACTCAATTGCATTTTTTCCCTGCAAATTCGTCCAAATGCCTCTCTCTTCTCTTTCACTAATAATCTTACTTCTTCATCCCACCACTCACTACCCTTTCTAATCAACCCACCTCCCACTCTTCTCATGCCACAAGCATATTTTGCGCAATCCATCACTGATTCCCTAAATACATCCCATTCCTCCCCCACTCCCCTTACTTCCATTGTTCTCACCTTTTTCCATTCTGTATTCAGTCTCTCCTGGTACTTCCTCACACAAGTCTCCTTCCCAAGCTCACTTACTCTCACCACCCTCTTCACCCCAACAGTCACTCCTCTTTTCTGAAAACCCATACAAATCTTCACCTTAGCCTCCAGAAGATAATGATCAGACATCCCTCCAGTTTCACCTCTCATCACATTAACATCCAAAATTCTCTCTTTCGCGCGCCTGTCAATTAACACGTAATCCAATAACGCTCCCTGGCCATCTCTCCTACTTACATACGTATACTTATGTATATCTCGCTTTTTAAACCAGTTATTACCAATCACCAGTCCTTTTTCAGCACATCAATCTACAAGCTCTTCACCATTTCCATTTACAAGACTGAACACCCCATTTATACCAATTATTCCCTCAACTGCCACATTACTCACCTTTGCATTTAAATCACCCATCACTATAACTCGGTCTCGTGCATCAAAACCACTAACACACTCATTCAGCTGTTCCCAAAACACTTGCCTCTCATGATCTTTCTTCTCATGCCCAGGTGCATATGCACCAATAATCACCCATCTCTCTCAATCAACTTTCAGTTTTAACCATATTAATCGAGAATATACTTTCTAACATTCTATCACATACTCCCACAACTCCTGTTTCAGGAGTACTGCTACTCCTTCCCTTGCTCTTATCCTTTCACTAACCCCTGTCTTTACTCCCAAGACATTCCCAAACCACTCTTCCCCTTTACCCTTAAGCTTCGTTTCACTCAGAGCCAAAACATCCAGGTTCCTTTCCTCAAACTTACTACCTATCTCTCCTTTTTTCACATCTTGGTTACATCCACACACATTTAGACACCCCAGTCTGAGCCTTCGAGGAGGATGAGCACTCCCCGCGTGACTCCTTCTTCTGTTTCCCATTTTAGAAAGTTAAAAAAAAAAAGAAATACAAGGAGGGGAGGATTTCTGGCCCCCCGCTCCCGTTCCTTCTAGTCGCTTTCTACGACACGCGAGGAATGCGTGGGAAGGCAGCAGGTTTGGATGGTATTGCAGTGGAATTTATTAAAAAAGGGGGTGCCTGTATTGTTGACTGGTTGGTAAGGTTATTTAATGTATATATGACTCATGGTGAGGTGCCTGAGGATTGGCGGAATGCGTGCATAGTGCCATTGTACAAAGGCAAAGGGGATAAGAGTGAGTGCTCAAATTACAGAGGTATAAGTTTGTTGAGTATTCCTGGTAAATTATATGGGAGGGTATTGATTGAGAGGGTGAAGGCAGGTACAGAGCATCAGATTGGGGAAGAGCAGTGTGGTTTCAGAAGTGGTAGAGTATGTGTGGATCAGGTGTTTGCTTTGAAGAATGCATGTGAGAAATACTTAGAAAAGCAAATGGATTTGTATGTAGCATTTATGGATCTGGAGAAGGCATATGATAGAGTTGATAGAGATGCTCTGTGGAAGGTATTAAGAATATATGGTGTGGGAGGAAAGTTGTTAGAAGCAGTGAAAAGTTTTTATCGAGGATGTAAGGCATGTGTACGTGTAGGAAGAGAGGAAAGTGAGTGGTTCTCAGTGAATGTAGGTTTGCGGCAGGGGTGTTTGATGTCTCCATGGTTGTTTAATTTGTTTATGGATGGGGTTGTTAGGGAGGTAAATGCAAGAGTTTTGGAAAGAGGGGCAAGTATGAAGTCTGTTGGGGATGAGAGAGCTTGGGAAGTGAGTCAGTTGTTGTTCGCTGATGATACAGCGCTGGTGGCTGATTCATGTGAGAAACTGCAGAAGCTGGTGACTGAGTTTGGTAAAATGTGTGGAAGAAGAAAGTTAAGAGTAAATGTGAATAAGAGCAAGGTTATTAGGTACAGTAGGGTTGAGGGTCAAGTCAATTGGGAGGTGAGTTTGAATGGAGAAAAACTGGAGGAAGTGAAGTGTTTTAGATATCTGGGAGTGGATCTGGCAGCGGATGGAACCATGGAAGCGGAAGTGGATCATAGGGTGGGGGAGGGGGCGAAAATTCTGGGGGCCTTGAAGAATGTGTGGAAGTCGAGAACATTATCTCGGAAAGCAAAAATGGGTATGTTTGAAGGAATAGTGGTTCCAACAATGTTGTATGGTTGCGAGGCGTGGGCTATGGATAGAGTTGTGCGTAGGAGGATGGATGTGCTGGAAATGACATGTTTGAGGACAATATGTGGTGTGAGGTGGTTTGATCGAGTGAGTAACGTAAGGGTAAGAGAGATGTGTGGAGATAAAAAGAGCGTGGTTGAGAGAGCAGAAGAGGGTGTTTTGAAGTGGTTTGGGCACATGGAGAGAATGAGTGAGGAAAGATTGACCAAGAGGATATATGTGTCGGAGGTGGAGGGAACGAGGAGAAGAGGGAGACCAAATTGGAGGTGGAAAGATGGAGTGAAAAAGATTTTGTGTGATCGGGGCCTGAACATGCAGGAGGGTGAAAGGAGGGCAAGGAATAGAGTGAATTGGAGCGATGTGGTATACCGGGGTTGACGTGCTGTCAGTGGATTGAATCAAGGCATGTGAAGCGTCTGGGGTAAACCATGGAAAGCTGTGTAGGTATGTATATTTGCGTGTGTGGACGTATGTATATACATGTGTATGGGGGGGGGGTTGGGCCATTTCTTTCGTCTGTTTCCTTGCGCTACCTCGCAAACGCGGGAGACAGCGACAAAGTATAATAAATAAATAAATATATATATATATATATATATATATATATATATATATATATATATATATATATATATATATATATATATACATACGCACATATACACACATACATATATATACATATGAAAAAAAATGTAAGAAATAATATTTATATAATATATAATATATATATAATGAAGGAACGTCTTTTGGTTTTTATTTGTTAATTAGATGATTCCAGTCATGTTGACTATCTTAATAGAATATCGAAAAATCGAAGCACTAATGAAGACGTTTCAGTGAAATATGAGCTGTATAAAATTCCTGCCTCTCGTGCAAGAGAAAAATATATTTGACGAAAGTCTCACCACTAAGATAAAGATAATTGAAAACTATTTCATCAAGTTACTCGATGTGAATTGGATAATATCATAACTTCTGTCCCTTCCTTTATAATCATATTCATCCCAAGATTCCCCATGATGGTAGTTTGAAATCCTAAATACATTGGTCCCTTGCTGATATCAGAATAAAATAATGAAATTGTTCCTGATTTGGACCTGTAATTCTGGTGGCTTATGATTGCTATCTAGAAATAAAACAAAGTGATATGGATATAATTTGCTGCGTGTAAATGTCCATAATTACCCAGGATACTGCAAGGATGGCTCGTCTGATCATGTGTGAGACAGCTTATCTCTCTCTCTCTCTCTCTCTCTCTCTCTCTCTCTCTCTCTCTCTCTCTCTCTCTCTCTCTCTCTCTCCGTTATACTGTCGTCAGAGAGACAAAGTTGTTACAGCCGCTGACCTTTTCGTACATAAGCCTCGCAATGAGTTTCAGAGGGAAAGTTCAAAGGTCAGAGGAACCAAGGTGGGTTAGCAAGTTGCATCCTAGTCAGCTGAGATTGTGTGTCACTGATCGAATCCCTGCTGTACTGTACAGTGAGCTGTAAAGTTGTTCATAGTATGTATGTTATGCTGCCATTATATGGTGTGTGTTGTTACCATTATATGGTGCATGTTATCTTACCATTATATGGCGTGTGTTATGTTACCATTATATGGTGTGTGTTATGTTACCATTATATGGCGTATGTCATGTTACCATTATACGTATACTGTAGTGAAATATCGTATATATGTTCCCATTATAGAGGGTGTCTCAAAAAATATATACACGGTTTGAACTTTTTATTAATACAGTGTCAATTAAACTACATCCAAGATTTATTATTCAAATTAAAGAGGACAGATATCTAATCATTTTAAGTTGTCGTATGTGTTCAAACTGATAGCCATTCTGGCCCAGACACTGATGACAACATGGTTCCATAGTGTTATAAACAACATTAAGTAGTTCATTTGGGATTTGGGCGAATTCTCTTTCAATGGTTGTATATAACTCAGCGATTGTTGTTGGTTTTCCGAGATAAACATTATCTTTTAGGCGTCCTTATCAGAAAAGAAAAATCCATTGGCGTGAGGTCTGGTAAACGGGGGGGGGGGGGGGGGGGGGTTCAATGCTACCTCTTCGAAGGCCCAATCCAGCTGTTAGGCAGATTTTCAAGAGAGACCATTACATCACGATGGTAGTGGAGAGGTACTCCATCTTGAATTATAAATCTTGGATGTAGTTTAATTGACATTGAATTGATAAAGATTCAGTGAGTATAAAATTTTCTAGAGACACCCTGTATTTTTTAGTGAAGTATGGTTTATGTTATGTTACATGCAGGAAAGTATCGTGTATATCATGTTAGAATTATATTCTGCAGTAAAGTAAGGTATCTCTCATGTTACCATTATATTCTTCATTAAAGTATGGTGTATGTTATATTGCCAGTAGTGAGGTCAAATATAAACATACATACAAATTCTGACGTTTGGGTTTATGTGTGAAAAACAATACACTCGAACACCGAGCAGTGGAGTACCAACCCTTGATATGATATATAGTCTTTCTTTCTCATACTTGTTCGACGTTTTTGCGTTAGGAGTTTGGCGTTATGAACAGAGGAAGAAATGGCCTCACTATCTCACATCCACTCTGCTGTTATGGATTATTTACCAAATGCACAGCTACCTGTACACAAGTAGGCGTCACAGATCTGTTTGTGGTTTCCGTGACTGCTTCATATGCCCTTGGTCAGTCTACAGACAGCATATCGCTCCCTGTAAAAGACATTGCTTCAGTTCATTTTATCCCGTGTACGCCTTACACCCTCCTGCATGTTTAGGCACTGACCCCTTAAGATCCGTTTCACTACATCGTTCCATCTCCAGTTTGGTTTCTTCCTTCTAATTGTCCTTTCCACTTCCGAAACATTCTCTCTCTCTCTCTCTCTCTCTCTCTCTCTCTCTCTCTCTCTCTCTCTCTCTCTCTCTCTCTCTCTCTCTCTCTCTCTCTCTCTCTCTCTCTCTCTCTCTCTCTCTCTCTCTCATCTTCTTTATATGTCGGTTTTTTTTATGATCAACCTTCCACAGACCACATATCATCCTCATACATTGAATTTCCAAAGCATTCATCCTCCATCCATACAGCACCGTTGGGACTGCTATACCATAAACATATCCGCTTTTGCCCTCAGACTGTGACCCCTTTCCACTCACTCTTCAGTGTATCCAGGACCTCAGTCCCCTCACCCATTATTGTGTGGCTAACTTCATCGTCCACAGGTCCATCCGCTGCTGTATCTTCTCTCAGATATCTGAAACAGTTTTTTCCAGCTTCTCTTCATTCAGACTCCCACTCCCACCTACCTATCTTTCCTTTCCCAAAGTGCATTATTTTGCTTTTTACTTACATCGTCTCTCAGCTTTCTCCTTTCACACACTCTATCAAACTCAGACACCAGCTTCTGTAGATTCTTGCAAGAATCTGCCAATAGGGTTGTGTCATCAAGCAAGCAACAACTGGCTCGCTCCTACCTCCGAAGAGACTGCAAAGCCACTCCTTTTTCCAATAACCTCTTATTTACTCCCCCACCATCCCATCCATAAACAGATTAAAAGACCATAGTGACATCATACACCCCTGCCGCAGGCCAACCTTCACCTGGAATCACTCTCTCACTCCTCTCTCCTTGCATACATGCCTTACTTTCTTGTTTGAAACTTTTTACTGCTTCTGGTACCTTACATCCCTGATTATAACAAGTAACACCTTCCACAAAGCATCTCTATCAGCCCTATCATACGTTTTCTCTGGATCCATAAATACCATAAACGAATCCTTCTTACTTTCTTTCGCTCACACATTTTTTTGTATAGCAAATATATGATCCACAAGTCCTCTGCCACTTCTAGAACCACATTGTTTTCCCAGTCAGATGCACTGTGCATGCCATCACTCTCTTAATCACCACTCCAAGTACACTCAGCAAACTAGTATAATACCTTTGTACTTCGAAGATTCGCTTTTGAACCCCTTGACTTTATACAGTGTCGCTATTCAGGTATTCTGTTAATCTTCAAGTACCTCAACTTCAGTCATATATACACTACTTAGTGAAATTCAGTTGCAATCGTATCCACTTCATCCTCTTAACACACTTCTAACGCAAGACAATCACCACCCTTTCTCTTTTCCGCATATCACTTGCCATGAGTCTTTCGCTTCGCACATACCCATATCCAAAATGCCCATCTTATGCCACCCAGTCGCCTATCACATTCAGTAACCCTTTAGTGCAAGTCTTTCATTCCATCATACTTGTTCGAAGTTTCCTGTGTTAGCTCCTGGAACAGACGAAGAAAAAAAGGCCCTTATTCAATCGCACCCATTCTCTAGCTGTCATGTGTGATTCACGGAAACCCAGCCCCATATCTACTGTCAGGTCCCAGAGGAATTTTCTGTAGTTTTTGTCCCAGAGGAACTTTATGTGGTTTTCCCAATTTTATTATATGCCCTTCCATCTTTATGAGGCTCCTGCAGCACCCAGAAAGCTGGCCATATCCGTCGGTCGATACCACAGGTCATAAAGTGTTGTAATGTGTGCGCGTCTGTGTGCAGTGCCGAACAATTAAGTAGTAACCGCTAAATGTCATTTTCATAGTAGATGCATCGTGGGTATGAAGGGTTTCCGGATATGTTTGAACGGTGCTTACAGTGCTGTTGTGATGGATGATGTCTAGAGTATAAGCGGGAGAGTGTGACTCGTTGTTTGACATGGAAATGTGGTTCCAGAAACCACACTCCCTTGATTGGAGTCCCATCTATGCGAGGCTGCTACAGCCATTGGTCATGAAGTTTAGTGATATGTGTAAACTGTTTGCAGGGAGTGCAGGGCGTCTTCGTTGTGGTAATTACATCGTGGGCATGAAAGGTCTTAGGACATATGGGAATAGATGTAACAACGGTGTTGCTGTTGTTGTAGGGATGGGGGATGTCCAGACCGTAGACGGGAAGTCTGGGAAGTGCTCCTTTGATGGATGCGTGTTTGGTTGATTGTCTAGAGCTTCTCTGGTCATTTCAGTGTGTATAGTTTTGTCAGTGTTGTATTTGTTGAGGGATGAGGGAAGGAGACCTGTGAGTAGAGGCTGCCGGAGTGCAAGGCAGGGATAAATTTTCTATTTCTATTTGTGAGTCGTGGGTTAGTTAAGGGGTGGTACGAGTGGAAGGGATCTAACTAGTGCGGTTGTATAGAACTGAGTGCGAAGCACGTTGAGGTGAGACTGTATCTGGAGGATCTTTTTTCATTAAGAAGTTATTAAGTGTTTGTAGTTGCTAGGGAGCCAGTGATTGTTCTGAATGCACTATTTTGAGTAGTTTGTTACTTTGTTATATTTGCCTTTGAGAGGATGGCGGACTAGGTAGGTGAGGCATAGTGTAAAGTAGAGCAGATGAATTATTTGTAGAGGATGTTTAACAGTTTCTTTTTCTTGTCCAGATCTGATGCCATGTGGTGTTCTGAGGGCAATTACTCTGTGTGGTTTTGTTTGCTGTTCCTGATGTGTTAGTTGCGCGTGATGCCTAGAATGGTTGGTTTCCTTGCAGACTTCACCATGAATAACCTGACTTAGGGACTTAACATGAAAGTCAGTGACAGTTCACGAACTGATTCTATATTCATACAAGGCAGATGAGTAGAAAATTCTTGTTTCAGTAATGAATAGATAAATGCAGAAGAAAAATCATCTCACACAATATCATTATACGATCCTCTCTCTAAAGATGATAGATATTTCTTGTATCAGAGATTATAAACATTTCCAGCAACACTGGCAAGCCAGATAAGAATTACGTGATATCCAGTGACCCCCATTATGCAGCACAATAGCGACAACGAACAATGAATTAGGTTTTTTTATCCTGGTGAATTGAGATCATACTTGTTGAACCCATAAAAGCGCTGGCAACTCTACCTCCCCATTCATATAAGCTGTATTTTTTAACCTTTTCTTTTGCTTCTCAGTTCATTTGGAGTATAAAGAACAGTTGGAAATTTTAAACTGACAGAATTGTATTATTTGGATTCAAAAATCTTACGTAACAGAAAGTAGCTTGAAAGAATTTTTTCCAATTAACATTTACCGATATTTTGGATGTGGGCCGATGTGATATATCTTATGTCGAGGGTGTTGGTGTGTTCTGTGATGTTATTAATGTTGTAAGGTAGAACGTATAGGCAGGCCTGCCTCTTGGGAGACCAGTTGTATACTAAAAGATTCAGTGGGTTACCTCGGCTGGTCATCGAATCATTATTCCCGAGGCAGACTGCCAAATCCCCTGTGTGGACAGCTGCTCAGAATATCAGTATGTCAGCAGCTTTTAAATCCTTCATGGAAAGTTAAGCTACAGAATCATTTTCATATAAGCCAACTGCCTTAACAGTGTTGGTAGGCTACTAGAAATACAACAACAAACATCTGATTTGAAGTGAGAATTGTTCTTCGTGATGTGATGATAAGGTATTTAAAGTTTTTCTTGGTTCATGATGCTATCAAAAGCAGAGTTGAATGTAAGTAGGTTTAGGGCACCAGCTGCAGCGTTAACATGAGGCATTAACCCAGTGTCTGTGCTTCTATAAGGAGCAGAAAAATAAACTGTCAACTCAAGGGTGAAATTTTATCGATCATTCACTGAACACTTTATGCTACCTTACTTTTTTGGGTGAAGATTGATTATGCGATCAATAGCTAGTTAAGTCTTTAAGCTCACTTCTTATTGAAGGTAACGACGTCTGATAATTATACCTGTGAAAACAAACTTAATCATGTTCTCTTTATACTGATTTTTCAGCAGATGGTAAAGCAGTGTCGGATTAAAGTCGATTGTGAGAGTTTGATGATGAATACATTGGAGGCCATTGGCTGTGGTCCTCCAAGTCTCCTCATGTCTACGTACCATTACCAGCTGGTGTTCCTAAAGAAGTTCAATGATGCACATACTTAAGATACAAACATCAGTGAGTCGTCGCTAGTTAAAGATGGCTATTGAAGCTGTTGTGCACATGTAACGTGTCTATAATCCTTTGTACGTGGCAGAAAAACAGAACTGTTTGCTGCTGTTTTGCTGTCTAGATGTGAATGTCAGAGTAGAACATAATGGAACCTGGTTGGGCCTATCATCGTTGAACAGTTGATATCAGAATCCTGTTCATGGCATTGTAGACCAGTTAGAACAAAGGATTATCCAAGAGCACAAAGGAACAAGTTGTATGTGGTATCAAGATGTTGTGAAACAGTACAAGACAAACTGCAGCCGTTGAAAAGCAGGGTAACTATTAGGATATCTTTCTGGGTCATGAGAACTAGGGACACCTGTTCCCCGCCACTGTGGGGAGTAACCATTAGCATGTCGAACAGTAGCTCATGAGAACTGGGGACAGATTATTCAGAGATATTATCCAGTGGTGTATAACAACATGGAAGCTGATACCGCGATCTTGTCTATGTGTCAATGACAACTACAGTACTGACAGCTGCGTGCTGTCTTGTGCACCTTGACAGCCTGGATATGTTGATATAATGATAGCGACCGCTGGTTAACCCTGGGTGGAGGCGACAAGATTTTTAAGGATTAAAAGTGCAAGAGGGATGAGCCATACCTGCCATCGGCAGCACGCTGTAATCTACCATTTTGTCCTTCACACAAGTTAGATGTGACGATATGACGACAACCTGTTTGATAGCTGTGAGTTTGCGCGAGGAGAGATGGAGCAGGATTGTCTAAATAAGACAGAAAAGGAAACAGTAGCAGGGAGGAAGTTAAGCAGATGAAAACTGTGAGATATGGAGGACGAGAAAGCCAGTAATAGTTATATGAACGATGCTTCAATAACTTAGGCATGACAAGCAGGGAAGTAGTGATGCGAGTACTTATATCCAAGAGCTGTAGGACGATGGGGGAGTTTCCAAGGTGTAATGATCGTGGAAACATCAGTTTGGTGAGAAGTAAACGATATGGAAGGATATGTCTAACAGGGAAGGAGGATGGATATGAAGATATGACCATTGCTAAGTCCCAGTAACATCCTTTATGAGGTGTTATATGACATTCACTTAAGGCTAGGGAGGGTAGGAAGAGGAATTGTAGAGTACGCTAATTATGAATCAAAGAGCGGACTGAAAATATGAAACGTACTGAAGATCATCTTTTCTGTCAGAAATGGCATATGATTCTGAAACTGACAAATACTGTAATAGAATTACTAAGTAGTACTTCACTGCGCAGTGATTGCACTGACGTAGCTACAGCTAAGGCAAAATACAAACCATATGACGGCGGAGTGAAATAAACTCTTCATGATATTTGTAGTTTTGTTAGTTTGAAGGCCGTTACAGAGTTCAAGAAAAAAAAGACGAAAGGAAAATGAGTCCTGGAGCATTACCACATTGAACTGAAGACATTCTAATTGCTAATCATCTATCACTTCACTAATAAAACATTTATGGTAAACAGAGAAGGTGATTGAGAGGAAAGGCGTGAAATTGTCAAGTGATGGACGGATCTTGACGCTAAACTGGTAAAAACGCTGTGAGACATACTGGTAAAATGAAGAACTTCGCTACAATGCTGCCTAAGGAAGTAACCCCGCTCTAATATCGGAGCGTTACAGTGATGCTTGCAATATATCTTACAACCTTCACTTTTGGGCCACTGGTGTGACTTTCTATCGTATGATAACCAGTCCACTGGGCTAAACTTACTACTAACTCATTACATACACCATACACCTACAGTAGTCCGCGACCTCTTGCCTCTTGATCTCACTTTCATTTTCACTGGGTTTGTTTTCTCACTTTTTTCAACACTTGGTCTTGGTGGGGACTTTTGTCAGTAACTAAACCCTTTAAAGGGAAAAAAAAACACAAAAGAGAGGTATATGTATGGGAAGATGGATTTTCGTGTGAAAGTAGAATGAGGAATTAGTAGCTTACCACCTTGTATACTGGTTTTTGTTATGGTGTTAGTTTAGGTAGTGGCTTGAGTAGTGAGGTTCCAGTACATGTTAAGTATAAATGCAAAGAAATATCACAGTCACCCCTGCCTTTGTGCTATATGATATATAGGTTGCAAGGTACACTTGATACACAGTAAAGGACAGGATGAAGATAGAAGGCGATGGTTAAGATATACTGGAAAACAAGAGACAGAAATTACAAGCCTTAGAAAAACTTGGTGAGATTTGTTTTCCATCCGTAATTGCCAGAAATCCAGGTTGGGTCTGGGACCAGCTGATTCAGGTCAGTTATACTGAGAGAAATCTATTCCTTCTATTCCTTTGGCATGGATGTAAACGGCAAGGACTTCGTAACTGAATGTCGTTGGCGTTAAGATCTTCCAGGATAAAGAGTTGCTACAAGATGGATTTCCCAAATGACTGTATTAAATTATGGTGGAGAGTTACGAGTCGGAGAGAAGAGACAACAAAATACATGTCTCGCTTCTGGTGTGAGATGTACACACCCAAGGGGATGGTGGAGGCGGCGCGCTCAATCCTGAATCTATTTTGTCTGGTAACTTGAAGGGATTACAACAGGATAAGTGGGTTCACAAAAGGATAAGTAGGATTACAACAGGATAAAGATGGATCCACCCATGGGTTAGAGGCGATACTGCTGGAGAAGAAGCCTGACCTGAATAGGAAGCAGGTTTGATGTGATAGACGAGTGATTTACAGATGTTCAGATTAAACTGAAAATTAACTGGACTGTCACTTATGACGTCGCTAGACTACAGCATCTTGGTGGATGAAAGAGAACAGCTGTCAACAGGTCATCAATGTAATGAGGCTTTTTTTAGGTTGGGTTCATGTGCCATAGTTTAATCTTTTACTGTATGTGAAAGTATGAGAACAGCGTGTGTGTCGCGCGAACTTCGCCCGGTCTGGTGATGGGAGGCGAGTCGAACGAACATGCTGTCTCGGGGGAAGGTTAGGCCAGGCCGTCTGAAGACAGAGGAAACTGCCAGGCTGAGGTCTGGTGAAGCTTTAAGAACAACAACAACCAGAGACTGTATCCTTGGAGATACCCAGCCCCACTGAACCAGTGCAGGCAGATGGACCTAATCCATTTCCTTGATGGAGTTACCCCTTGACGTATTGCCTACGTACAGCCCTATCCTCTCTCCTGTGGTATGTAGCTTACTTCCGCTTCGCCCTACACCTTTGGCCTATTGCCGTCTCGTAGGTAACTCCCAGCATCCTTCATCGTTCCCTGCTCGGTCTTGCACCGTACCAGTAGGTCTAAGACCGTTATGGTCACTCTTCCTCTCTGGATTCGTCTCCCGCTTCCCCCGTCCCCTAGGGTCTGTATGTCGACTATAAACATTACAGGTCATATTTATTCTACCGTTATAGTGTCTACCAAGGAAATATTCCGAACGTGTATATGGTGTCTATACATCATCTTTACAGATTCAGGTCCATTTGTATTGAACTTGTCAAGATTATCTATAGAAGCGCTTTATTTCCTGTCCCGATATCTTTTCAGTGTAGCAGATGATTTGCAGATATGTTGTGAAGGGATTCTTTCTACGAAAATGGGTTTACGTTGTATGTGGCAGGTGCGTTCTTCTATATCTGGTTCTCAACCTTTTGTGGTGATGGTCCAGTATAGCTTGCCTCGTGCTTTTGTGACTCATTTTGAATGAAGATTACTAGATAAAATTTCTTAGTTTAACTACTTGTAACTAAAGTCAGGTGGCATGTTTTCAACGCTAATTGCAGTAATGAATACAGAAAAGGATCCAACGTCGGAAATTAATTGACATGCGATTGGTAAAATTCAGACATGTTCATGTACATATCTAACCGGTGACAGCACCCTGATGGCCCATCGGTTGGGTACGGCTCTTCTACATGTACAACTGATCACTTATAAAGCTGGTTAGCTTCAAGAACACAAGTAGTGCCAGACAGTTTGTTTCATTTTAAAATTATGTATACAACATGAGAGACACATACATAAAGCAGGTGAGACGCATGTACCGCAGGCCAGACACACTGACCTGTGGGGCTCGTCTTCTTTTGTGAACTGTGGGTCTTGACCTTTGTAGTGACCTGTGGGGCTTGGCCTTCGTAGTGATCTGTGGGGCTTGACCTTTGTAGTGACCAGTAGGGTTTGTCCTTTGTAGTGACCTGTGGGGCTTGTCCTTCGTAGTTGCCTGTAGGGCTAGTCTATTGTAGTGACCTGTGGGTCTTGTTCTTTGTAGTGACCTGTGGGTCTTGTTCTTTGTAGTGACCTGTGGGTCTTGTTCTTTGTAGTGACCTGTGGGGCTTGACCTTCGTAGTGACCTGTGGGGCTTGACCTTCGTAGTGACCAGTAGGGTTTGTCATTTGTAGTAGTGGCCTGTGGGGCTTGTCCTTCGTAGTGACCTGTGGGTCTTGTTCTTTGTAGTGACCTGTGAGTCTTGTCCTTCGTAGTGACCTGTGGGGCTTGACCTTTGTAGTGACTTTTGGGGCTTGTCCTCCATAATGACCTGTTGGGCTTATATGTGAACTGAATCATCAACAGACTTTTGGGTTCTAACGAGGCTGTTTGTGATAATGGAAGAGAACAGAAAGTCATAGAATGATATGGTAGGAGTGGAAAGACACACATTTTTCAAGTAGGAAAACCTCTAAATGTATCTTATTGCTAAGGAAGCTAACCTTTGGTCACTCGTGGATTCGAAGCGAAATATATATCAAGTGTATACTTAAAATTATCCATGGTACTGCTTTCAACTACTTTGATCGGTAAAATATTCCATACGTTAACAGTCCTGTTGAAGAAAAGGCACTTCGCCTCATTCGAGTAAAACGTTTACCCACGAGTTTATATCCATTACTATGAGTGAAATCAGACGAATCTATTCTTAGACAATTCGTTAGATCGAGATTATCGAAGCCTCTAATGATTTTCAATACTTGTATTAAGTCACTTCTTTTGGCAGTTCAACAGAAACCATATTGTAGCCTACCTTTTTATTTTTGCTACTTCTCTGTAAAACTTGGCTCATATCAATTTCAAAATTCATTTGCCACCAGTTTGCCTTGTCCATCAGCTTGTATATATTAGTTTGAAGCTGCAGACGATCAGTTGCTGTTGTCGATCAATTTCCCAACTTGGAAACGTCTGCGAATTTAAATATCTTACAGTGAACCCCATTATCAATATCATTGTTGTATATAAGAAAGAGAACCGGTCCACATACTCAACCCTGTGGCACACCACCATTTAGAGGCATAACCATTAATCAGACCTCTTTGTTTACGGCCAATCAACTTAATCTTCGTACTGACTTTGTGGCTTTGTCACAATAACCTATGTGTGTCCTTCGTCGTATTGACCTGTGTGTGTGTTGTCTTAGGTAGTGACCAGTGAGAGCAGTCTGTGGTCGTGACCTGTAAAGTTTATGAGAATGATTTTCGTCATAATGACATTCGTTTTGTTTGCTACAGTTACCTGTAATTGTTGTCCCTCCCGGCAGCCTGTATTTACATGCTGTGTTGACCTTTAGATGTTTGTCGTGATGACCTGTAGATGTTGTCCGTCGTTCATGAATATGTTGTTCAGAAAGAAGGCTAGCGAGACTGTTATAGACGAGGGATCATCTGGATAACAGCTGATTCTGTTCCTACAGATTCGTCTTACCTTCTACAGTGGGCACGAGAAGGAAAGAAAAACTACTGTCCATACTGTGTGACAAGACCTGAAGTCACTACTTGGAGAAGATACGTATGTAACAGTTTGTGAAAAGTTGATAAAGAGAGCTTTGTGTGCAGGGGAAGATGTGCTCAGGTTATGCAGTAATAGACATTAAATTCTCGAAATACTGAGGGTTGCATGCAGACCCCTGAAGATCTGAGGGCTGTATACAAACCCCCGCCCCACTGAGGGCTGTATGCAAACCCCTGCAGATCTGAGGGCTGTATACAAACCCCCGTCCCACTGAGGGCTGTATGCAAACCCCTGCAGATCTGAGGGCTGTATACAAACCCTCGTCCCACTGAGGGTTGTATGCAAACCCCTGTAACACTGAGAGTTGTGTGCCAACCTCCGCAGCACTGAGGGCTGTATGTGTGTTCATGTTGTTGTGAAGCCGTTGCTTTGTAAATGACACATAGGAGAAAGATATAGGTATAGATCGTTTTATTTTACATACATTTATCTAATGTCGACACAAATGATACAGTGTAATCCAGATCCTCGACCACGGATTTCTCTCCACGATATCAGAAAACAACGATGCCCCCAGTTTCCTCAGTGTATATAACACATTAATATCCGTCTGTATCCCCGGCGGAGGATGGTAGAGGGAATGTCCTTCATACTTGGCACGAGAGGACCAACAAAACAGGAAGATGCGTTTAAGGCAACAGCGTCAGCCAGTCAGCCCGTCACAAAGGCTGAAGGAAATGGACCATTTTTCTTACCCGGAGGAATGTGTGTTGGTATGTTGCTGCATCTGTCACCGGTATGATGCTATGATGGTGCCTCTATCACCGGTATGTTGGTGTATTGCTGCTTCTGTTACCGGTGTGTTGGCCTGATTATGTGTGAGAGAGAGAGAGAGAGAGAGAGAGAGAGAGAGAGAGAGAGAGAGAGAGAGAGAGAGAGAGAGAGAGAGAGATCAGGTCATGACCCGGAGATGCGACCATCAGGCAGCACCTGCAGAACAGGACTTGTGGCAGGTGTAACACTGGGGTGGGGTTGGGTGTGTGGGTAAGGTAGGAAGTAGACTGTAGCAGACGTCACACAGTCCCACCTGTTGTCATGGTCATCATCATAAGATGTAACACCTGAAGCAATGTGATGTGTCCTGGTAGAATGGAATATGTGATCAGCACATGATGTAACACCTGAAGGATTGCAATATGATCTGGAGGGACGGTAATATATGCAATCTAATCTTCTTGCTCTGAGTTTTACAGCAACATAACCCATATAGCTCCATGAATCACAGACTCGTCTTCATATGAATCATATGTGAGTGTCACACCGGGTTTGTTCCTGCATTTGTGTTGAACGATTCTAACGTTTGTTTAGTACGGCAGAAGACGTAGGTACAGGATGGTCACTTTAATCGCTTCACTGCACAGCAAATAGAAGATTGTTTCGAAACACACACACACACACACACACACACACACACACACACACACACACACACACACACACAAGCACACCATATGAAAGCAATTGTGATTTCTTTCTTTCAAAGGACTAACTGTATCCTATGGAATCCAATCTGGTCAAGAAGATAGAACAAAGATCTCAAGGTCAACAAACTGTTGTTTGTAGTCCCACTGGTTGGTCAACAGGAGTGTGATACCTCCGAGTGGCTAGAAACTTCAGAAAGGCATTAGCAAGGGTCAGTAATACTGATGAAGATACTTGTAAACACTGTGTTCGTATAATCAATTCCCAGGAATGATCTCACTGACTTAAGGGAAGCCAGGAACTTCGACTCTACGATGAATGATCCTTAACTGTCAGTCTTATCAACACAGGAGTAACAGTGAAGCCTAAAGGTGTTTATGAACCACTCGAGTATCAACACAGAACAAGTAGATGTAGGAACACAGGAAGATATGCCAGGCGGTAATTTACATATGACAAGTGAATGATATTTTACAATGTATCTGAGACCTGAGAGTGGTCGGGACTCCCTTAACCCATAAGGTCAAGAGTGGTGGCGAGGGATCTCACGAATCACAGAACAGGGGTTGAGATGAGAGACATTTAAACTGTCATGTCCAAACGATTACGCTCCCCGAATGTCGAGTAAGTGACCCGGCTTCGAATTTTGGGCGCTTAGACGCAAATGGTTTACATCGATTTCGTGGGTTAGTACCTGGTAAAGATCTGAGATATGTGTACAATGTGGAGACATGTGAGGCTTCACTTTGGCCCCATCACTCATGCTTGACACTTTTGTTGGTCGTTGAACGTCTTAGAGAAGATCTGTACCCTGCTCGAGGGACCGGTCAGAATATGGTCTGTACTCTCTTATTACAGGCTATGGTACGTATGATAGAGATGTCACAATTCGGTTCGTAGTCATTTCTTTTTCTTTCATACTATTCGCCATTTCCCGCGTTAGCGAGGTAACGTTAAGAACAGAGGACTGGACCTTTGAGGGAATATCCTCACCTGGCCCCTTTCTCTGTTCCTTCTTTTGGAAAATTGAAAAAAAAAGAGAGGGGAGGAATTCCAGGCCCCCGCTCCCTCCCCTTTTAGTCGCCCTCGACGACACGCAGGGAATACGTAGGAAGCATTCTTTCTCCCCTATCCCCAGGGATATATATATATATATATATATATATATATATATATATATATATATATATATATTTTTTTTTTTTTTTTTGCTTTGTCGCTGTCTCCCGCGTTTGCGAGGTAGCGCAAGGAAAAAGACGAAAGAAATGGCCCAACCCACCCCCATACACATGTATATACATACGTCCACACACGCAAATATACATACCTACACAGCTTTCCATGGTTTACCCCAGACGCTTCACATGCCCTGATTCAATCCACTGACAGCACGACAACCCCGGTATACCACATCGATCCAATTCACTCTATTCCATGCCCGCCTTTCACCCTCCTGCATGTTCAGGCCCCGATCACACAAAATCTTTTTCACTCCATCTTTCCACCTCCAATTTGGTCTCCCACTCCTCCTTGTTCCCTCCACCTCCGACACATATATCCTCTTGGTCAATCTTTCCTCACTCATTCTCTCCATGTACCCAAACCATTTCAAAACACCCTCTTCTGCTCTCTCAACCACGCTCTTTTTATTTCCAGACATCTCTCTTACCCTTACGTTACTTACTCGATCAAACCACCTCACACCACACATTGTCCTCAAACATCTCATTTCCAGCACATCCATCCTCCTGCGCACAACTCTATCCATAGCCCACGCCTCGCAACCATACAACATTGTTGGAACCACTATTCCTTCAAACATACCCATTTTTGCTTTCCGAGATAATGTTCTCGATTCCACACATTCTTCAAGGCTCCCAGGATTTTCGCCCCCTCCCCCACTCTATGATATATATATTATTTTTTTTTTTTTATTATACTTTGTCGCTGTCTCCCGCGTTTGCGAGGTAGCGCAAGGAAACAGACGAAAGAAATGGCCCCCCCCCCATACACATGTATATACATACGTCCACACACGCAAATATACATACCTACACAGTTTTCCATGGTTTACCGCAGACGCTTCACATGCCCTGCTTCAATCCACTGACAGCACGTCAACCCCGGTATACCACATCGCTCCAATTCACTCTATTCCTTGCCCTCCTTTCACCCTCCTGCATGTTCAGGCCCCGATCACACAAAATCTTTTTCACTCCATCTTTCCACCTCCAATTTGGTCTCCCTCTTCTCCTTGTTCCCTCCACCTCCGACACATATATCCTCTTGGTCAATCTTTCCTCACTCATCCTCTCCATGTGCCCAAACCACTTCAAAACACCCTCTTCTGCTTTCTCAACCACGCTCTTTCTATTTCCACACATCTCTCTTACCCTTACGTTACTCACTCGATCAAACCACCTCACACCACACATTGTCCTCAAACATCTCATTTCCAGCACATCCATCCTCCTGCGCACAACTCTATCCATAGCCCACGCCTCGCAACCATACAACATTGTTGGAACTACTATTCCTTCAAACATACCCATTTTTGCTTTCCGAGATAATGTTCTCGACTTCCACACATTCTTCAAGGCCCCCAGGATTTTCGCCCCCTCCCCCACCCTATGATCCACTTCCGCTTCCATGGTTCCATCCGCTGCCAGATCCACTCCCAGATATCTAAAACACTTCACTTCCTCCAGTTTTTCTCCATTCAAACTCACCTCCCAATTGACTTGACCCTCAACCCTACTGTACCTAATAACCTTGCTCTTATTCACATTTACTCTTAACTTTCTTCTTCCACACACTTTTCCAAACTCAGTCACCAGTTTCTGCAGTTTCTCACATGAATCAGCCACCAGCGCTGTATCATCAGCGAACAACAACTGACTCACTTCCCAAGCTCTCTCATCCCCAACAGACTTCATACTTGCCCCTCTTTCCAAAACTCTTGCATTTACCTCCCTAACAACCCCATCCATAAACAAATTAAACAACCATGGAGACATCACACACCCCTGCCGCAAACCTACATTCACTGAGAACCAATCACTTTCCTCTCTTCCTACACGTACACATGCCTTACATCCTCGATAAAAACTTTTCACTGCTTCTAACAACTTTCCTCCCACACCATATGTTCTTAATACCTTCCACAGAGCATCTCTGTCAACTCTATCATATGCCTTCTCCAGATCCATAAATGCTACATACAAATCCATTTGCTTTTCTAAGTATTTCTCACATACATTCTTCAAAGCAAACACCTGATCCACACATCCTCTACCACTTCTGAAACCACACTGCTCTTCCCCAATCTGATGCTCTGTACATGCCTTCACCCTCTCAATCAATACCCTCCCATATAATTTACCAGGAATACTCAACAAACTTATACCTCTGTAATTTGAGCACTCACTCTTATCCCCTTTTCCTTTGTACAATGGCACTATGCACGCATTCCGCCAATCCTCAGGCACCTCACCATGAGTCATACATATATATATATATATATATATATATATATATATATATATATATATATATATATATATATATATATATATATATATATATATATATATATATATATATATATATATATATATATATATTATATATCCCTGGGGATAGGGGAGAAAGAATACTTCCCACGTATTCCCTGCGTGTCGTAGAAGGCGACTAAAAGGGGAGGGAGCGGGTGGCTGGAAATCCTCTCCTCTCGTTTTTTTTTTTTTTTAATTTTCCAAAAGAAGGAACAGAGAAGGGGGCCAGGTGAGGATTTTCCCTCTAAGGCCCAGTCCTCTGTTTTTAACGCTACCTCGCAAACGCGGGAAATGGCGAATCGTACGAAAAAAAAAATATATATATATAAATATATATATATATATATATATATATATATATATATATATATATATATATATATATATATATATATATATATATATATATATATATATATATATATAATATATATATATACATGTTTTTTTTTTTTTTTTTTCTTTTTATACTTTGTCGCTGTCTCCCGCGTTTGCGAGGTAGCGCAAGGAAACAGACGAAAGAAATGGCCCAACCCCCCCCCATACACATGTACATACACACGTCCACACACGCAAATATACATACCTACACAGCTTTCCATGGTTTACCCCAGACGCTTCACATGCCTTGCTTCAATCCACTGACAGCACGTCAACCCCTGTATACCACATGACACCAATTCACTCTATTTCTTGCCCTCCTTTCACCCTCCTGCATGTTCAGGCCCCGATCACACAAAATCTTTTTCACTCCATCTTTCCACCTCCAATTTGGTCTCCCTCTTCTCCTCGTTCCCTCCACCTCCGACACATATATCCTCTTGGTCAATCTCTCCTCACTCATTCTCTCCATGTGCCCAAACCATTTCAAAACACCCTCTTCTGCTCTCTCAACCACGCTCTTTTTATTTCCACACATCTCTCTTACCCTTACGTTACTTACTCGATCAAACCACCTCACACCACACATTGTCCTCAAACATCTCATTTCCAGCACATCCATCCTCCTGCGCACATCTCTATCCATAGGCCACGCCTCGCAACCATACAACATTGTTGGAAGCACTATTCCCTCAAACATACCCATTTTTGCTTTCCGAGATAATGTTCTCGACTTCCACACATTTTTCAAGGCTCCCAAAATTTTCGCCCCCTCCCCCACCCTATGATCCACTTCCGCTTCCATGGTTCCATCCGCTGACAGATCCACTCCCAGATATCTAAAACACTTCACTTCCTCCAGTTTTTCTCCATTCAAACTCACCTCCCAATTGACTTGACCCTCACCCCTACTGTACCTAATAACCTTGCTCTTATTCACATTTACTCTCAACTTTCTTCTTCCACACACTTTACCAAACTCAGTCACCAGCTTCTGCAGTTTCTCACATGAATCAGCCACCAGCGCTGTATCATCAGCGAACAACAACTGACTCACTTCCCAAGCTCTCTCATCCCCAACAGACTTCATACTTGCCCCTCTTTCCAGGACTCTTGCATTTACCTCCCTTACAACCCCATCCATAAACAAATTAAACAACCATGGAGACATCACACACCCCTGCCGCAAACCTACATTCACTGAGAACCAATCACTTTCCTCTCTTCCTACACGTACACATGCCTTACATCCTCGATAAAAACTTTTCACTGCTTCTAACAACTTGCCTCCCACACCATATATTCTTAATACCTTCCACAGAGCATCTCTATCAACTCTATCATATGCCTTCTCCAGATCCATAAATGCTACATACAAATCCATTTGCTTTTCTAAGTATTTCTCACATACATTCTTCAAAGCAAACACCTGATCCACACATCCTCTACCACTTCTGAAACCGCACTGCTCTTCCCCAATCTGATGCTCTGTACATGCCTTCACCCTCTCAATCAATACCCTCCCATATAATTTACCAGGAATACTCAACAAACTTTTCTTTCTTTTTCTTTCAAACTATTCGCCATTTCCCGCATTAGCGAGGTAGCGTTAAGAACAGAGGACTGGGCCTTGAGGGAATACCCTCACCTGGCCCAATTCTCTGTTCTTTCTTTTGGAAAACTAAAAAAAAAACGAGAGGGGAGGATTTCCAGCCCCCCGCTCCCTCCCCTTTTAGTCGCCTTCTACGACACGCAGGGAATACGTGGGAAGTATTCTTTCTCCCCTATCCCCAGGGATAAAACTTAAAACTTAAAACTTAAAACTTAAAACTCAACAAACTTATACCTCTGTAATTTGAGCACTCACTCTTATCCCCTTTGCCTTTGTACAATGGCACTATGCACGCATTCCGCCAATCCTCAGGCACCTCACCATGAGTCATACATACATTAAATAACCTTACCAACCAGTCAACAATACAGTCACCCCCTTTCTTAATAAATTCCACTGCAATACCATCCAAACCTGCTGCCTTGCCGGCTTTCATCTTCCGCAAAGCTTTTACTACCTCTTCTCTGTTTACCAAATCATTTTCCCTAACCCTCTCACTTTGCACACCACCTCGACCAAAACACCCTATATCTGCCACTCTGTCATCAGACACATTCAACAAACCTTCAAAATACTCATTCCATCTCCTTCTCACATCACCGCTACTTGTTTTCACCTCCCCATTTACGCCCTTCACTGAAGTTCCCATTTGCTCCCATGTCTTACGCACCCTATTTACCTCCTTCCAGAACATCTTTTTATTCTCCCTAAAATTTACTGATAGTCTCTCACCCCAACTCTCATTTGCCCTTTTTTTCACCTCTTGCACCTTTCTCTTGACCTCCTGTCTCTTTCTTTTATACTTCTCCCACTCAATTGCATTTTTTCCCTGCAAACATCGTCCAAATGCCTCTCTCTTCTCTTTCACTAATACTCTTACTTCTTCATCCCACCACTCACTACCCTTTCTAAACAACCCACCTCCCACTCTTCTCATGCCACAAGCATCTTTTGCGCAATCCATCACTGATTCCCTAAATACATCCCATTCCTCCCCCACTTCCGCTTACTACATGTGTATATATATATATATATATATATATATATATATATATATATATATATATATATATACATATATATATATATATATATATATATATATATATATATATATATATATATATATATATATATATATATATATATATATATATATATTTCTTTTTTTTTTTTTTTTTTTGCTTTGTCGCTGTCTCCCGCGTTTGCGAGGTAGCGCAAGGAAACAGACGAAAGAAATGGCCCAACCCACCCCCATACACATGTATATACATACGTCCACACACGCAAATATATATACCTACACAGCTTTCCATGGTTTACCCCAGACGCTTCACATGCCCTGATTCAATCCACTGACAGCACGTCAACCCCGGTATACCACATCGATCCAATTCACTCTATTCCTTGCCCTCCTTTCACCCTTCTACGTGTTCAAGCCCCGATCACACAAAATCTTTTTCACTCCATCTTTCCACCTCCAATTTGGTTTCCCACTTCTCCTCGTTCCCTCCACCTCCGACACATATATCCTCTTGGTCAATCTTTCCTCACTCATTCTCTCCATGTGCCCAAACCATTTCAAAACACTCTCTTCTGCTCTCTCAACCACGCTCTTTTTATTTCCAGACATCTCTCTTACTCTTACGTTACTTACTCGATCAAACCACCTCACACCACACATTGTCCTCAAACATCTCATTTCCAGCACATCCATCCTCCTGCGCACAACTTTATCCATAGTCCACGCCTCGCTACCATACAACATTGTTGGAACCACTATTCCTTCAAACATACCCATTTTTGCTTTCCGAGATAATGTTCTCGACTTCCACACATTCTTCAAGGCTCCCAGGATTTTCGCCCCCTCCCCCACCCTATGATCCACTTCCGCTTCCATGGTTCCATCCGCTGCCAGATCCACTCCCAGATATCCAAAACACTTTACTTCCTCCAGTTTTGCTCCATTCAAACTTACCTCCCAATTGACTTGACCCTCAACCCTACTGTACCTAATAACCTTGCTCTTATTCACATTTACTCTTAACTTTCTTCTTTCACACACTTCACCAAACTCAGTCACCAGCTTCTGCAGTTTCTCAAATGAATCAGCCACTAGCGCTGTATCATCAGCGAACAACAACTGACTCACTTCCCAAGCTCTCTCATCCACAACAGACTTCATACTTGCCCCTCTTTCCAAAACTCCTGCATTTACCTCCCTAACAACTCCATCCATAAACAAATTAAACAACCATGGAGACATCACACACCCCTGCCGCAAACCTACATTCACTGAGAACCAATCACTTTCCTCTCTTCCTACACGTACACATGCCTTACATCCTTAATAAAAACTTTTCACTGCTTCTAACAACTAGCCTCCCACACCACATATTCTTAATACCTTCCACAGAGCATCTCTGTCAACTCTATCATATGCCTTCTCAAGATCCATAAATGCTACATACAAATCCATTTGTTTTCTAAGTATTTCTCGCATACATTCTTCAAAGCAAACACCTGATCCACACATCCTCTACCACTTCTGAAACCACACTGCTCTTCCCCAATCTGATGCTCTGTACATGCCTTCACCCTGTCAATCAATACCCTCCCATATAATTTACCAGGAATACTCAACAAACTTATACCTCTGTAATTTGAGCACTCACTCTTATCCCCTTTGCCTTTGTACAATGGCACTATGCACGCATTCCCCCAATCCTCAGGCACCTCACCATGAGTCATACATACATTAAATAACCTTACCAACCAGTCAATAATACAGTCACCCCCTTTTTTAATAAATTCCACTGCAATACCATCCAAACCTGCTGCCTTGCCGGCTTTCATCTTCCGCAAAGCTTTTACTACCTCTTCTCTGTTTACCAAATCATTTTCCCTAACCCTCTCACTTTGCACACCACCTCGACCAAAACACCCTATATCTGCCACTCTATCATCCAACACATTCAACAAACCTTCAAAATACTCACTCCATCTCCTTCTCACATCACCACTACTTGTTATCACCTCCCCATTTGCGCCCTTCACTGAAGTTCCCATTTGCTCCCTTGTCTTACGCACTTTATTTACCTCCTTCCAGAACATCTTTTTATTCTCCCTAAAATTTAATGATACTCTCTCACCCCAACTCTCATTTGCCCTCTTTTTCACCTCTTGCACCTTCCAAAAGAAGGAACGGAGAATTGGGCCAGGTGAGGGTATTCCCTCAAAGGCCCAGTCCTCTGTTCTTAACGCTACCTCGCTAGTGCGGGAAATGGCTAATGGTTTGAAAGAAAGAAAAAAGATATATATATATATATATATATATATATATATATATATATATATATATATATATATATATATATATATATATATATATATATCCAACAGCAATTATTCGAACCCCATCCCATTTGTGTGGTAGCTGGGTACGAGGTTTGAATCGTTGCTGTTGAAATGTATTGTGTGTTGTATGAACGTTCGTGTTTACTTGCACTATGTTTGTGAATATGTGGAGACGTGCGTCGAGTTGTGCACTTTAGCCACATCTCTCGTCTGCTACGTTGGCCACTGAACCTCAAGAAAAATCCTGTATTTCGTCCAAAGGGCCGGTGCGAATATATCCTGCTTTATTTTCCTCAACTTTCATGTATCAACGAAGCTGATAACGTCTCTTATCCAATTTGCTAGCTGCTGGCGCTTCCTATACCATCGGGTGGGAAAATGCATGCAAAGTTTGCATTGGTTCATCAAACAAAGTTTGCGTAGCGCCATGCGTACGCTTCTGATTATGATCAAAAATGCGCATCTGAAAAATGCATGAGCTGTGACGCCCAAGGCAAGTCAGTTCAGGCGCTCTTCCGCTCACACTATGATCCCACACTTTACGTCAGTCGACGCCCCGTTCCTTTAGTAGGATGCCACACACTGACTGTCAGGAATATATGCTGTGATAAGTGCACTTGGGGACCTAGTAGGTCCCAGTGTGGAACCAACTGGTGCATTAAGGAGGCCGGGTTTGACCATGGGTGGGACACCTCTACACCTCCACGCACCACACCAACACCTTCTTCCTCTACCTTTCTGCCTCGCCCACCACCATCTGATCGTCAGCCTTAACGACTCTCAGAGTCTTTAATCTCTAGTTATTCCAAGCTTACTTGAGGCGTCGGTTAATCAAAATTATTGTGATATTTCTCGAGATAGACAGGAGAAATTAACCCGTATCAAAGATTGCCCATCTTTCTTCAATAGCAACACTTACAGACAACGTCTACCATAACAAATTAAAAAAATGAAATGCATCATCTCAACAAAACTAAGAAGAAAGAATACTTATTCCTCATTTCTTTCATGGTGCATAAGAAAACCTGTGAGGATAGTGTTGACTCCTTCGTACACTGGACGAATCTGTCATATCTCAGCCTCACCAGACGATGTTTTGCTCCGTCCAGTAGTGTAACGACGTCGCTGACGCACTAAGCCCTCGCAAGTGGGGACACTTACGAGGGCGCCACACCTCTGACTCTGCGGAGAGGAAAGGCAGCAAGGTACCAGTTATCGCTGCTGTTCCACGGAAGCATTTTCCTATAGCTGCGGTGTCAAGTCACAACAAAAATTCACTCCTGCTGGAAGATGGCGCCTGCTGGTACATATTACTGTTCCCCGATGCAGCATTTATAGCTGAGCCATCACAGCAACACTCTCTGCTCTGGAGAGTACCAGCATTCATTCCATGCAGCAATATCACTCTCGTTCAGCCAGATCACGCAAGAGGAGATGCAACAGATATATATTTGTTTTCGCCAACCACCAGATCTACGTAGATCCTAGGAAGCACCCAGCTGGCTGACGTAGCTGCTGAATTGTTTGCGCTTCGCTGAAGGGTAATCTTCCGCGATATATGACTCCAGTGGCTATTTATCACGCTGGCAGCTTTCCTAATACATGTAAAAGATTTTGGGTATTCGTTATACTGCGAATGAAAGCTTTCCTTAATCCCGTAAATTTTTATTTGTTATTGGGTAATTGTTACATTCTAAATGACTACGTTTATATAATGTAACACTCGAACACATTTGTGTCACAAAAAAACACCACAAACACAACCTTTGCGATCGTGAGCAGGTTGCTTGTGACCCTGTCGCCAAGGTTTGGACTAGCGGCAGTCTTGTAGCTGCTGCTTCCCACAGTTTCTGTGTGGTGTCAGGTTATTCGAGGATTTATTGTTGTGATATCCCATTCTTGCCTCGAGAAACTAAACTGTAACATTCTTTTTCTTTCGTTTTTCCAGCTTTAACCTGAAAGAGTTGTTCTACAAACACTTGAGGAACCCTGATTATTTTCTATGATATTATTCTCGTACTCTTCTTCAATTCACCTGAGATGCCCTAGATAGTGGCATATTCTGCCTTTGCCACCCTAAAGAAAGATATGGTTAGGTTCTCCTGGATTTCAACGCTCACCTTTACAACATGGGAAGGAGTTTTTTTCAGTAGTGACTAATAATTAGGACTAATCTGATTTTTTCTTAAATCGTAATTGTCAGTTTTCTAAGTCGTTACATGCATTCTTTTCTACCATGAAAGTGTAATGAGTGATACATAGGAGCAAATATCTTGTTTAGTATCATGTAATCTATATTTTGTATCGTGTCAACGTCAGTGCAAATCTGTAATGTGAAATGCACTCTTTTATATCTATATGCAGTGTGCAGCATTTTGAATCATGTCTACCAGTACCAGTAACCTAAAACAAACTCTTTACACTGAATATATATATATATATATATATATATATATATATATATATATATATATATATATATATATATATTTATATATATATATATATATATATATATATATATACATATATATATATATATATATATATATATATATATATATATATATATATATATATATATATTTCTTTTTTTTTTTTGCTTTGTCGCTGTCTCCCGCGTTTGCGAGGTAGCGCAAGGAAACAGACGAAAGAAATGGCCCAACCCACCCCCACACACATGCCTTGATTTAATCCACTGACAGCACGTCAACCCCGGTATACCACATCGCTCCAATTCACTCTATTCTTTGCCCTCCTTTCACCCTCCTGCATGTTCAGGCCCCGATCACACAAAATCTTTTTCACTCCATCTTTCCACCTCCAATTTGGTCTCCCTCTTCTCCTCGTTCCCTCCACCTACGACACATATATCCTCTTGGTCAATCTTTCCTCACTCATTCTCTCCATGTGACCAAACCATTTCAAAACACCCTCTTCTGCTCTCTCAACCACGCTCTTTTTATTTCCACACATCTCTCTTACCCTTACGTTACTTACTCGATCAAACCACCTCACACCACACATTGTCCTCAAACATCTCATTTCCAGCACATCCATCCTCCTGCGCACAACTCTATCCATAGTCCACGCCTCGCAACCATACAACATTGTTGGAACCACTGTTCCTTCAAATATACCCATTTTTGCTTTCCGAGATAATGTTCTCGACTTCCACACATTCTTCAAGGCTCCCAGAATTTTCGCCCCCTCCCCCACCCTATGATCCACTTCCGCTTCCATGGTTCCATCCGCTGCCAGATCCACTCCCAGATATCTAAAACACTTCACTTCCTCCAGTTTTTCTCCATTCAAACTCACCTCCCAATTGAATTGACCCTCAACCCTACTGTACCTAATAACCTGCTCTTATTCACATTTACTCTTAACTTTCTTCTTTCACACACTTTACCAAACTCAGTCACCAGCTTCTGCAGTTTCTCACATGAATCAGCCACCAGCGCTGTATCATCAGCGAACAACAACTGACTCACTTCCCAAGCTCTCTCATCCCCAACAGACTTCATACTTGCCCCTCTTTCCAAAACTCTAGCATTCACCTCCCTAACAACCCCATCCATAAACAAATTAAACAACCATGGAGACATCACACACCCCTGCCGCAAACCTACATTCACTGAGAACCAATCACTTTCCTCTCTTCCTACACGTACACATGCCTTACATTCTCGATAAAAACTTTTCACTGCTTCTAACAAGTTGCCTCCCACACCATATATTCTTAATACCTTCCACAGAGCATCTCTATCTCTCTCTCTCTCTATATATATATATATATATATATATATATATATATATGTATGTGAGAAATACTTAGAAAAGCAAATGGATTTGTATGTAGCATTTATGGATCTGGAGAAGGCATATGATTGCGTTGATGATTGCGTTGATAGAGATGCTCTGTGGAGGGTATTAAGAGAATATGGTGTGAGAGGCAATTTGCTAGAAGCCGTGAAAGTTTTATTCGAGGATGTATGGCATGTGTACGAGTAGGAAGAGAGAAAAGTGATTGGTTCCAAGTGAATGTCGGTTTGTGGCAGGGGTGCGTGATGTTTATGGATGGGGTTGTTAGGGAGATGAATGCAAGAGTCTGTTGTGGATGAGAGGGCTTGGGCAGTGAGCCAGTTGTTCGCTGATGATGCAGCAATGATGGCTGATTCGGGTGAGAAACTGCAGAAGTTGGTGACATCGTTTGGTAAAGTGTGTGAAAGAAGAAAGCTGAGAGTAAATGTGAACAAGAACAATGTTATTAGGTACAGTAGGGTTGAGTGACAAGTCAATTGGGAGGTAAGTTTAAATGGAAAAAAACTAGAGAAAGTGAAGTGTTTTAGATATCTGGGAGTGGAATTGGCAGCGGATGGAACCACGGAAGCGGAAGTGAGTCACAGGGTGTGGGAGGGGCCGAAGGTTCTAGGAGCGTTGAAGAATGTCCGGAAGGCGAGAGCATTATCTCGGAAAGAAAATGGGTATGTTTGATGGAATAGTGGTTCCAACAATGTTATATGGTTGCGAGGCGTGCGGAGGAGGGTGGATGTGTTGGAAATGAGATGTTTGAGGACAATATGTAGTGTGAGGTGGTTTGATCAAGTAAGTAATGAAAGGGTTAGGCAGATGTGTGGTAATAAAAAGAGTCTGGTTGAGAGAGCAGAAGAGTGTGTATTGAAATGGTTTGGTCACATGGAGAGAACGAGTGAGGAAAGATTGACAAAGGGGATATATGTGGTGAGGGAACTAGGAGAAGTGGGGGACCAAATTGGAGGTGGAAGGATGGAATGAAAAAGATTTTGAACAATCGGAGCCTAATCATGCAAGAGGGTGAAAGGCATGCAAGGAACAGAGTGAATTGGAACGATGTGGTATACCGGGGTCGACGTGCTCTCAATGGATTAAACCATTGCATGTGAAGTGTCTGGGAAAAACCATGGAAAGTTTTGTGGGGCCTAGATTTGGAAAGGGAGCTGTGGTTTCGGTGCATTGCACATGACAGCTAGAGACTGAGTGTGAACGAATTTGGTCTTTGTTGTCTTTTCCTAGCGCTCCCTCGCGCACATGCGGGGTGAGGGGGTTGTTATTTCATGTGTGGCGGGGTGGCGACGGGAATGGCTGAGGGTAGCAAGTATGAATATGTATATGTGAATATATGTATTTGTCTGTGTATGTATACACTGAAATGTATAGGTATGTATATGTGCATTTATGGGCGTGTATGTATATCCATGTATATGTGGGTGGGTTGGGCCGTTCTTTCGTCTGTTTCCTTGCGCTACCTTGATAAAGCGGTTGATAGCAACAAAGTAAAGTAAATAAATGAAATAGAATATATATATATATATATATATATATATATATATATATATATATATATATATATATATATATATATATATATATATATATATATATGATACTTTGTCGCTGTTTCCCGCTTTAGCGAGGTAGCGCGAGGAAGCAGACGAAAGAATGGCCCAACCCACCCACAACACATGTATATACATAGAGGTCCACACACGCACATATACATACATATACCTTTCAACGTATATATACATATATATATATATATATATATTATCCCTGGGGATAGGAGAGAAAGAATACTTCCAACGCATTCCTCACGTGTCGTAGAAGGCGACTAAAGGGGACAGGAGCGGGGGGACTAGAAACAATCCCCTCCTTGTATTTTAACTTTCTAAAAGGGGAAACAGAAAAAGGAGTCACGCAGGGAGTGCTCATCCTCCTCGAAGGCTCAGATTGGGGTGTCTAAATGTGTGTGGATGTAACCAAGATGAGAAAAAAGGAGAGATAGGAAGTATCTTTGAGGAAAGGAACCTGGATATTCTGGCTCTGAATGAAACGAAGGTCAAGGGTAAAGGGGAAGAGTGGTCTGGGAGTAAAGTCAGGGGTTAGTGAAAGGACAAAGCAAGGGAAGGAGTAGCACTACTCCTGAAACAGGAGTGGCGGGAGTATGTCATACAGTATAAGAAAGTAAACTCTAGATTGATATCGGTAAAACTGAAAGTGGATGGAGAGAGATGGGTGATTATTGGTGCATATGCACCTGGGCATGAGAAGAAAGATCATGAGAGGCAAGTGTTCTGGGAGCAGCTGAATGAGTGTGTTAGTGGTTTCGATGCTCGAGACCGGATTATGTGATGGGTGATTTGAATGCAAAGTTGAGTAATGTGGCAGTTGAGGGAATAATTGGTATACATGGGGCGTTCAGTGTTGTAAATGGAAATGGTGAAGAGCTTGTAGATTTATGTGCTAAAAAAGGACAGGTGATTGGGAATACCTGGTTTAAAAAGAGAGATATACATAAGTATACGTATGTAAGAAGAGGAGATGGCCAGAGAGCGCTGATTATGTGTCAATTGATAGGCGCGCGAAAGAGAGACTTTTGGATGTTAATATGCTGAGAGGTGCAACTGGAGGGATGTCTGATCATTATCTTGTGGAGGCGAAGGTGAAGATTTGTGGGGGTTTTCAGAAAAGAAGAGAGAATGTTGGGGAGAAGAGAATGGTGCGAGTAAGTGAGATTGGGAAGGAGACTTGTGTGAGGAAGTACCAGGAGAGACTGAGTACATAATGGAAAAAGGTGAGAACAAAGGAGATAAGGGGAGTGGGGGAGGAATGGGAGGTATTTAGGGAAGCAGTGATGGCTTGCGCAAAAGATGGTTGTGGCATGAGAAGCGTGGGAGGTGGGCTGATTAGAAAGGGTACTGAGTGGTGGGATGAAGAAGTAAGATTATTAGTGAAAGAGACGAGAGAGGCATTTGGACGATTTTTGCAGGGGAATAATGCAAATGAGTGGGAGATGTATAAAAGAAAGAGGCAGGAGGTCAAGAGAAAGTGCAAGAGGTGAAAAAGAGGGTGAGAGAGTATCATTAAACTTTACGGAGAATAGAAAAATGTTTTGGAAGGAAGTAAATAAAGTGAGTAAGACAAGGGAACAAATGGGAACTTCAGTGAAGGGGGCAAATGGGGAGGTGATAGCAAGTAGTGATGATGTGAGAAGGAGATGGAGTAAGTATTTTGAAGGTTTTTTATTGAATATTTTTGGTGATAGAGTGGCAGATACAGGGTGTTTTGGTCGAGGTAGTGTGCAAAGCGAAGGGATTAGGAAAAATGATTTCGTAAACAGAGAAGAGCTAGTAAAAGCATTGCGGAAGATGAAAGCCGGCAAGGCAGCGGGTTTGGATGGTATTGCAGTGGAATTTATTAAAAAAGGGGGTGACTATATTGTTGACTGGTTGGTAAGGTTATTTAATGTATGTATGATTCATGGTGAGGTGCCTGAGGATTGGCGGAATGCATGCATATTGCCATTGTACAAAGGAAAAGCGGATAAGAGTGAGTGCTCAAATTACAGAGGTATAAGTTTGTTGAGTATTGCTGGTAAATTATATGGGAGGGTATTGATTGAGAGGGTGAAGGCATATACAGAGCATCAGATTGGGGAAGAGCAGTTTGGTTTCAGAAGTGGTAGAGGATGTCTTGATCAGTTGTTTGCTTTGAAGAATGTATGTCAGAAATACTTAGAAAACAAATGGATTTGTATGTAGCATTTATGGATCTGGAGAAGGCATATGACAGAGTTGATAGAGATGCTCTGTGGAAGGTATTAAGAATATATGGAGTGTGAGGCAAGTTCTTAGAAGCAGTGAAAAGTTTTTATCGAGGATGTAAGGCATGAGTACGTGTAGGAAGAGAGGAAAGTGATTGGTTTTCAGTAAATGTAGGTTTGCGGCAGGGGTGTGTGATGTCTCCATGGTTGTTTAATTTGTTTATGGATGGGGTTGTTAGGGAGGTGAATGCAAGAGTTTTGGAAAGAGGAGCAAGTATAGAGTCTGTTGTGGATGAGGGAGCTTGGGAAGTGAGTCAGTTGTTGTTCGCTGATGATACAGCGCTGGTGGCTGATTCATGTGAAAAACTGCAGAAGCTGGTGACTGAGTTTGGTAAAGTGTGTGAAAGAAGAAAGTTGAGAGTAAATGTGAATAAGAGCAAGGTTATTAGATACAGTAGGATTGAGGGTCAAGTATATTTGCTTTCCGAGATAATGTTCTCGACTTCCACACATTCTTCAAGGCTCCCAGAATTTTCGCCCCCTCCCCCACCCTATGATCCACTTCCGTTTCCATGGTTCCATCTGCTGCCAGATCCACTCCCAGATGTCTAAAACACTTTACTTCCTCCAGTTTTTCTCCATTCAAACTTACCTCCCAATTGACTTGACCCTCAACCCTACTGCACCTAATAACCTTGCTCTTATTCACATTATATATGTATATATATATATATATATATATATATATATATATATATATATATATATATATATATATATATATATATATATATCCAAAAGTCTCTCTTTCGCGCGCCTGTCAATTAACACGTAATCCAATAACGCTCTCTGGCCATCTCTCCTACGTACATAAGTATACTTATGTATATCTCGCTTTTTAAACCAGGTATTCCCAATCATCAGTCCTTTTTCAGCACATAAATCTACAAGCTCTTCACCATTTCCATTTACAACACTGAACACCCCATGTATACCAATTATTCCCTCAACTGCCACATTACTCACCTTTGCATTCAAATCACCCAACACTATAACCCGGTCTCGTGCATCAAAACCACTAACACACTCATTCAGCTGCTCCCAAAACACTTGCCTCTCATGATCTTTCTTCTCATGCCCAGGTGCATATGCACCAATAATCACCCATCTCTCTCCATCAACTTTCAGTTTTACCCATATTAATCGAGAATTTACTTTCTTACATTCTATCACATACTTCCACAACTCCTGTTTCAGGAGTACTGCTACTCCTTCCCTTGCTCTTGTCCTCTCACTAACCCCTGACTTTACTCCCAAGACATTCCCAAACCACTCTTCCCCTTTACCCTTGAGCTTCGTTTCACTCAGAGCCAAAACATCCAGGTTCCTTTCCTCAAACATACTACCTATCTCTCCTTTTTTCACATCTTGGTTACATCCACACACATTTAGGCACCCCAATCTGAGCCTTCGAGGAGGATGAGCACTCCCCGCGTGACTCCTTCTTCTGTTTCCCATTTTAGAAAGTTAAAAAAAAAAAAAATGTGCTGAGAGGTGCAACTGGAGGGATGTCTGATCATTATCTTGTGGAGGCTAAGGTGAAGATTTGTATGGGTTTTCAGAAAAGAAGAGTGAATGTTGGGGTGAAGAGGATGGTGAGAGTAAGTGAGCTTGGGAAGGAGACTTGTGTGAGGAAGTACCAGGAGAGACTGAGTACAGAATGGAAAAAGGTGAGAACAATGGAAGTAAGGGGAGTGGGGGAGGAATGGGATGTATTTAGGGAATCAGTGATGGATTGCGCAAAAGATGCTTGTGACATGAGAAGAGTGTGAGGTGGGTTGATTAGGAAGGGTAGTGAGTGGTGGGATGAAGAAGTAAGAGTATTAGTGAAAGAGAAGAGAGAGGCATTTGGACGATTTTTGCAGGGAAAAAATGAAATTGAGTGGGAGACGTATAAAAGAAAGAGACAGGAGGTCATGAGAAAGGTGGAAGAGGTGAAAAAAAGGGCAAATGAGAGTTGGGGTGAGAGAGTATCATTAAATTTTAGGGAGAATAAAAAGATGTTCTGGAAGAAGGTAAATAAAGTGCGTAAGACAAGGGAGCAAATGGGAACTTCAGTGAAAAACGCAAATGGGGAGGTGATAACAAGTAGTGGTGATGTGAGAAGGAGATGGAGTGAGTATCTTGAAGGTTTGTTGAATGTGTTTGATGATAGAGTGGCAGATATAGGGTGTTTTGGTCGAGGTGGTGTGCAAAGTGCGAGGGTTAGGGAAAATGAGTTGGTAAACAGAGAAGAGGTAGTAAAAGCTTTGCGGAAGATGAAAGCCGGCAAGGCAGCAGGTTTGTATGGTATTGCAGTGGAATTTATTAAAAAAGGGGGTGACTGTATTGTTGACTGGTTGGTAAGGTTATTCAATGTATGTATGACTCATGGTGAGGTGCCTGAGGATTGGCGGAATGCGTGCATAGTGCCATTGTACAAAGGCAAAGGGGATAATAGTGAGTGCTCAAATTACAGAGGTATAAGTTTGTTGAGTATTCCTGGCAAATCATATGGGAGGGTATTGATTGAGAGGGTGAAGGCATGTACAGAGCATCAGATTGGGGAAGAGCAGTGTGGTTTCAGAAGTGGTAGAGGATGTGTGGATCAGGTGTTTGCTTTGAAGAATGTATGTGAGAAATACTTAGAAAAGCAAATGGATAGAGATGCTCTGTGGAAGGTATTAAGAATATTTGGTGTGGGAGGCAAGTTGTTAGAAGCAGTGAAAAGTTTTTATCGAGGATGTAAGGCATGTGTACGTGTAGGAAGAGAGGAAAGTGATTGGTTCTCAGTAAATGTAGGTTTGCGGCAGGGGTGTGTGATGTCTCCATGGTTGTTTAATTTGTTTATTGATGGGGTTGTTAGGGGGTGAATGCAAGAGTTTTGGAAAGAGGGGCAAGTATGAAGTCTGTTGGGGATGAGAGAGCTTGGGAAGTGAGTCAGTTGTTGTTCGCTGATGATACAGCGCTGGTGGCTGATTCATGTGAGAAACTGCAGAAGCTGGTGACTGAGTTTGGTAAAGTGTGTGAAAGAAGAAAGTTAAGAGTAAATGTGAATAAGAGCAAGGTTATTAGGTACAGTAGGGGTGAGGGTCAAGTCAATTGGGAGGTAAGTTTGAATGGAGAAAAACTGGAGGAAGTAAAGTGTTTTAGATATCTGGGAGTGGATCTGGCAGCGGATGGAACCATGGAAGCGGAAGTGGATCATAGGGTAGGGGAGGGGGCGAAAATCCTGGGAGCCTTGAAGAATGTGTGGAACTCGAGAACATTATCTCGGAAAGCAAAAATGGGTATGTTTGAAGGAATAGTAGTTCCAACAATGTTGTATGGTTGCGAGGCGTGGACTATGGATAGAGTTGTGCGCAGGAGGATGGATGTGCTGGAAATGAGATGTTTGAGGACAATATGTGGTGTGAGGTGGTTTGATCGAGTAAGTAACGTAAGGGTAAGAGAGATGTGTGGAAATAAAAAGAGCGTGGTTGTGAGAGCAGAAGAGGGTGTTTTGAAATGGTTTGGTCACATGGAGAGAATGAGTGAGGAAAGATTGACCAAGAGGATATATGTGTCGGAGGTGGAGGGAACCAGGAGAAGAGGGAGACCAAATTGGAGGTGGAAAGATGGAGTGAAAAAGATTTTGTGTGATCGGGGCCTGAACATGCAGGAGGGTGAAAGGAGGGCAAAGAATAGAGTGAATTGGAGCGATGTGGTATACCGGGGTTGACGTGCTGTCAGTGGATTGAATCAAGGCATGTGTATGGGGGTGGGTTGGGCCATTTCATTCGTCTGTTTCCTTGCGCTACCTCGCAAACGCGGGAGACAGCGACAAAGCAAAAAAAAAAAAAAAAATATATATATATATATATATATATATATATATATATATATATATATATATATATATATATATATATATATATATACATATATATACATATATATATATATATATATATGTATATATATATATATATATATATATATATATATATATATATATATATATATATATATATATACACAGACATATACATATATAGACATGTACATAATTCATACTTGCTGTCTTTATTCATTCCCGTCGCCACACTGCCACACACGAAATGATACCCCTTACCCCCGCAAGAGTGCGAGGTACCGCTAGGAAAAGACAACAAAGGCCACATTCGTTCACACTCAGTCTCTAGCTGTCATGTATAATGCACCAGAACCACAGCTTTTTAGGGTTCCACATCCAAGCCCCACAAAGCATTCCATGGATTACTCCAGATGCTTCACATGCCTTGGTTCAATCCATTGACAGCACGTCGACCCCGGTATACCACATCGTTCCAATTCATTCTATTCCTTGCACGCCTTTTACCCTCCTGCATGTTCAGGCCCTTATCGCTCAAAATCTATTTTCACTTCATTCTTTCACCTCCAATTTGGTCTTCCACTCTTTCTCGTTCCCTCCACCTCTGATACATATATTCTCTTTGTTAATTTTTTTCACTCATTCTCTCTATGTGACGAAACCATTTCAATACACCCTCTTCTGTTCTTTCAACCACACTCTTTTTATTACCACTAATCTCTCTTACCCTTTCATTACTTACTCGATCAAACCATCTCACACCACATACTGTCCTCAAAATCCCATTTCCAACACATCCACCCCCCTCCGAACAACGCTATCTATAGTCCACTCCTCGGAACCATATAACATTGTTGGAACCACTATTCCTTCAAATATATTCCAATTTTGCTTTCTGAGATAATGTTATCGCCTTCTACACATTCTTCAACGCTCCCAGAACCTTCGCCCTCTCCCCCACCCTGTGTCTCACTTCCGCTTCCGTGGTTCCATCCGCTGCCAGATCCGCTCCAAGATATCTAAAACACTTCACTTCCTCCAGTTTTTTCTCCATTCAAACTTACCTCCCAGTTGACTTGTCCCTCAACCCTACTGTACCTAATAACCTTGTTCTTATTCACATTTACTCTCAGCTTTCTTCTTTCACGCACTTTACCAAACTCAGTCACCAGCTTCTGCAGTTTCCCACATGAATCAGCCACAAGTGCTGTAACATCACCCAACAACTACTGACTCAATTCCCAAGCCCCCTCATCCACAACAGACTGTCATACTTGCCCCTCTCTCCAAGACTCTTGCAATCACCTCCCTAGCCACCCCATCCATAAACAAATTAAACAGCCATGGAGACAACACGCACACCTGCCGTAAAGCGACATTCACTGAGAACCAGTCACTTTCCTCTCTTCCTGCTCGTACACATGCCTTACTTCCTCGACAAAAACTTTTCACTCCTTCTAGTAACTTTCCTCCCACTCCATATAGTCTTAATAACTTCCACATAGCATCTCTATCACCTCTATCATATGCCTTCTCCAGATCCATAAATGCTACACACAAAGCCATTTTTTTTTTCTAAGTATTTCTAACATACATTCTTTAAAGCAAACACCTGATCCAGACATCCTCCACCACTTCTGAAACCACGCTGCTCTTCTCCAATCTGATGTGCTGTACATGACTTCCCCCTCTCAATCAATACCCTTCCATACATTTTCCCAGGAATACTCAACTAACGTATACCTCTGTAATTTGACACTCACCTTTATCCCCTTCGCCTTTGCACAATGGCACCATGCATTCATTCAGCCAGTCCTCAGGCACTTCAGCATGAGCCATACATACACTGAATATCCTCACCAACCAGTCAACAACGCTGTTACCCACTTTTCTTATAAGGTCCACTGCAATACAATCCAAACCCGCTGCCTTGCCGGCTTTCATCTTCCGCAAAGCTTTCAATACCTCTGTTTACCAAATCATCTCTCTGACCCTCTCACTTCGCGCACCAACCCGACCAAAACACCCTATATCTGCCACTCTATCATCTTCTCACATCACCACTTCTTGTTATTACCTCCCCATTAGCCCCCTTCACCGATGTTCCCATTTGTTCTCTTGTGTTTACGTACTTTATTCATATCCTTCCAAAACATCATTTTATTCTCCCTAAAATTTAATGATTCTCTCTTACCTCAACTCTCATTTGTCCTCTTTTTCACCTCTTGCACCTTTCTCTTGACCTCCTGTATCTGCAAAACTCGTCCAAATACCTCTCTATTTTCTTTCACTAATAATCTTATTTCTTCGTCCCACCACTCGCTACTCTTTCTAATCTGCCCAACTCCCACGCTTCTCATGCCATAAGCATCTTTTGCACAAGCCATCACTGCTTCCTTGAATACATCCCATTCCTCCCCCACTCCCTTTACGTCCTTTGTTCTCACCTTCTTCTATTCTACACTCAGTTTCTCCTGGTACTTCCCCGGGGATAGGGGAGAAAGAATACTTCCCACGTATTCCCTGCGTGTCGTAGAAGGCGAGTAAAAGGGGAGAGAGCGAGTGGCTGGAAATCCTCCCCTCTCTTTTTTTTTAATTTTCCAAAAGAAGGAATAGAGAAGGGGGCCAGGTGAGGGTATTCCCCCAAAGGACCAGTCCTCTGTTCTTAACGCTACCTGGCTAACGCGGGAAATGGCGAATAGTTTGAAAAATTTTTTTTACGTATATATATATATATATATATATATATATATATATATATATATATATATATATATATATATATATATATACTTAGAGAAGCAAATGGATTTGTATGTAGCATTTATGGATCTGGAGAAGGCATATGATAGAGTTGATAGAGATGCTCTGTGGAAGGTATTAAGAATATATGGTGTGGGAGGCAAGTTGTTAGAAGCAGTGAAAAGTTTTTATCGAGGATGTAAGGCATGTGTACGTGTAGGAAGAGAGGAAAGTGATTGGTTCTCAGTGAATGTAGGTTTGCGGCAGGGGTGTGTGATGTCTCCATGGTTGTTTAATTTGTTTATGGATGGGGTTGTTAGGGAGGTGAATGCAAGAGTTTTGGAAAGAGGGGCAAGTATGAAGTCTGTTGGGAATGAGAGAGCTTGGGAAGTGAGTCAGTTGTTGTTCGCTGATGATACAGCGCTGGTGGCTGATTCATGTGAGAAACTGCAGAAGCTGGTGACTGAGTTTGGTAAAGTGTGTGAAAGAAGAAAGTTAAGAGTAAATGTGAACAAGAGCAAGGTTATTAGGTACAGTAGGGTTGAGGGTCAAGTCAATTGGGAGGTGAGTTTGAATGGAGAAAAACTGGAGGAAGTGAAGTGTTTTAGATATCTGAGAGTGGATCTGGCAGCGGATGGAACCATGGAAGCGGAAGTGAATCATAGGGTGGGGGAGGGGGCGAAAATTCTAGGAGCATTGAAGAATGTGTGGAAGTCGAGAACATTATCTCGGAAAGCAAAAATGGGTATGTTTGAAGGAATAGTGGTTCCAACAATGTTGTATGGTTGCGAGGCGTGGACTATGGATAATAGAGTTGTGCGCAGGATGATGGATGTGCTGGAAATGAGATGTTTGAGGACAATGTGTGGTGTGAGGTGGTTTGATCGAGTAAGTAACGTAAGGGTAAGAGAGATGTGTGGAAATAAAAAGAGCGTGGTTGAGAGAGCAGACGAGGGTGTCTTGAAATGGTTTGGTCACATGGAGAGAATGAGTGAGGAAAGATTGACCAAGAGGATATATGTGTCGGAGGTGGAGGGAACGAGGAGAAGAGGGAGACCAAATTGGAGGTGGAAAGATGGAGTGAAAAAGATTTTGTGTGATCGGGGCCTGAACATGCAGGAGGGTGAAAGGAGGGCAAGGAATAGAGTGAATTGGAGCGACGTGGTATACCGGGTTTGACGTGCTGTCAGTGGATTGAATCAAGGCATGTGAAGCTTCTGGGGTAAACCATGGAAAGCTGTGTAGGTATGTATATTTGCGTGTGTGGACGTATGTATATACATGTGTATGGGGGTGGGTTGGGCCATTTCTTTCGTCTGTTTCCTTGCGCTACCTCGCAAACGCGGGAGACAGCGAGAAAGCAAAAAAAAAAAAATGTATATATATATATATATATATATATATATATATATATATATATATATATATATATATATATACATATATATATATATATATATCTTTATATATATGGTGAAGGTGAAGATTTGTAGAGGTTTTCAGAAAAGAAGAGAGAATGTTCGGGTGAAGGGAGTGGTGAGAGTAAGTAAGCTTGGGAAGGAAACTTGTGTGAGGAAGTACCAGGAGAGACTGAATACAGAATGGAAAAAGGTGAGAACAAAGGAGGTAAGGGGAGTGGGGAGGAATGGGATGAATTTAGGGAATCAGTGATGGTTTGCGCTGAAAGATGCTTGTGGCATGAGAAACGTGGGAGGTGGGCAGATTAGAAAGGGTTGTGAGTGGTGGGATGAAGAAGTAAGATTATTAGTGAAAGAGAAGAGAGAGGCATTAGGACGATATTGCAGGGAAATAATGCAAATGAGTGGGAGATGTATAAAAGAAAGAGGCAGGAGGTCAAGAGAAAGGTGCAAGAGGTGAAAAGGAGGGCAAATGAGAGTTGGGGTGAGAGAGTATCATTAAATTTCAGGGAGAATAAAAAGATGTTTTGGAAGGAGGTAAATAAAGTGCGTAAGACAAGGGAGCAAATGAGAACTTCAGTGAAGGGGGCTAATGGGGAGGTGATAACAAGTAGTGGTGATGTGAGAAGGAGATGGAGTGAGTATTTTGAAAGTTTGTTGAATGTGTTTGATGATAGAGTGGCAGATATAGGGTGTTTTGGTCAAGGTGGTGTGTGAAGTGAGAGGGTTAGGGAAAATGATTTGGTAAACAGAGAAAAGGTAGTAAAAGCTTTGCGGAAGATGAAAGCCGGCAAGGCAGCGGGTTTGGATGGTGTTACAGTGGAATTTATCAAAAAAGGGGGTGACTGTATTGTTGACTGATTGGTAAGGTTATTTAATGTATGTATAACTCATGGTGAGGTGCCTGAGGATTGGCGGAATGCTTGCATAGTGCCATTGTACAAAGGCAAAGGGGATAAAGGTGAGTGCTCAAATTACAGAGGTATAAGTTTGTTGAGTATTCCTGGTAAATTATATGGGAAGGTGAAGGGTGAAGGCATGTACAGAGCATCAGATTGGGGAAGAGCAGTGTGGTTTCAGAAGTGGTAGAGGATGTGTGGATCAGGTGTTTGCTTTGAAGAATGTATATGAGAAATACTTAAAAAAGCAAATGGATTTGTATGTAGCATTTATGGATCTGGAGAAGGCATATGATAGAGTTGATAGAGATGCTCTGTGGAACGGCAGGGGTGTGTGATGTCTCCATGGTTGTTTAATTTGTTTATGGATGGGTTGTTAGGGAGGTGAATGTAAAAGTTTTGGAAAAAGGGGCAAGTATGCAGTCTGTCGTGGATGAGAGAGCTTGGGAAGTGAGTCAGTTGTTGTTCGCTGATGACACAACGCTGGTGGCTGATTCATGTGAGAAACTGCAGAAGCTTTTGACTGAGTTTGGTAAGGTGTGTGCAAGAATAAAGTTGAGGGTAAATGTGAATAAGAGTAAGGTTATTAGGTACAGTAGGGTTGAGGGTCAAGTAAATTGGGAGGTAAGTTTGAATGGAGAAAAACTGGAGGAAGTGAAGTGTTTTAGATATCTGGGAGTGGATCTGGCAGCGGATTGAACCATGGAAGCGGAAGTGAATCATAGGGTGGGGGAGGGGGCGAAAATTCTGGGAGCGTTGAAGAATGCGTGGAAGTCGAGAACATTATCTCGGAAAGCAAAAATGGGTATGTTTGAAGGAATAGTGGTTCCAACAATTTTTATGGTTGCGAGGTGTGGGCTATGGATAGAGTTGTGCGCAGGAGGGTGGATGTGCTGGAAATGAGATGTTTGAGGACAATATGTGGTGTGAGGTGGTTTGATCGAGTAAGTAATGTAATGGTAAGAGAGATGTGTGGTAATAAAAAGAGTGTGGTTGTGAGAGCAGATGAAGGTATTTTGAAATGGTTTGGTCACATGGAGAGAATGAGTGAGGAAAGATTGACCAAGGGGATATATGTGTCAGAGTGGAGGAAACGAGAAGTGGGAGACCAAATTGGAGGTGGAAAGATTGGGTGAAAAAGGTTTTGAGTGATCGGGGCCTGAACATGCAGGAGGGTGAAAGGCGTGCAAGGAACAGAGTGAATTGGAACGATGTGGTATACCGAGGTCGACATGCTGTCAGTGGATTGAACCAGGGCATGTGAAACGTTTGGGTAAACCATGGAAAGTTCTGTGGGACCATGATGTGGAAAGGGAGCTGTGGTTTCGGTGCATTATTACATGACAGCTAGAGTCTGAGTGTGAAAGAATGGGGCCTTTGTTATCTTTTCCTAGCGCTACCTCGCACACATCAGGGGGGAGAGTGTTGTTATTCCATGTGTGGCGGGGTGGCGATGGGAATGAATAAAGGCAGACAGTATGAATTATGTACATGAGTATATATGTATATGTCTGTGTGTGTATATATATATGTATGCGTTGAGATGTATGGTATGTATATGTGCTGTGTATGGACGTGTATGTATATACACGTGTATGTGGGTGGGTTGGGCTATTCTTTCGTCTGTTTCCTTGCGCTACCTCGCTAACGCGGGAGACAGCGACAAAACAAAATAAAATATAAATGAATAATATATATATATATATATATATATATATATATATATATATATATATATATATATATATATATATATATATATATATATATACACACCATAATGGCCTCCAACAGCAAGGATTCGAACCAGGAGACTTGATTCGTATTGTTCTAATACAGTTCTCAGTTGCTATTAGGAATGGTAGAGAAATATGGGAAAAGTACATCTACAAGTTCAGATGACCTTTGCATCGAAGTAGTATGTCGCCTGGGGAACGGTACATTACCTCACCCGCTCTGAAATGACCTGAAAGATTCAGGCCACGACCAGACAAGGACTCTACCCTTGTTATCCTAAGCTATTCTTTCGAATCTTTATCTAGAAATGATTCTGTTGGAAGACAACTTCCATCATGTTAATCTGATTTGCTCCATACAGTGTTTCAGGTTGTCAGATGGGAATGAATTGTATTAAGGTAATGAATTTGGTAAAATGATAACGTGAAGAACCCAGCATCCCTTCTCGGATGTTGTATCCAACAGTAATATACTTCCTAGTTAGACTGAGTCATTCGCTAAAAATCTCTGCCACCTTTTTTTTTATGAAATTCAAATTGAATAAATTGAAAAAGTCTTTACTAAAATTAACATTTGTTTATTTAAAAATTTGAAATGAGAAATCAAGTTGAGATTACAGTAACCTTACCTAACTTGATTAACATCATAGAATATATACTTATGTGCTTCTTCGACGTACTACTTCATGCTAATCTTTGATGCACGACTCATAATCGCTGGTAAGTGTGTCAGTTCTAGTTCTTCGAAGGGCCTATCAATTTTGTCCCTGCGGATGAATATGTACATTAATGCAATTCATTTGGAGTCGATTGCCTGCCGAGGAGACCTTTTTGATGTATCATATTCGTATGAGGAATATTTTTTCTGTGAAAACATGGCCAAAAATAAAAGAGAAAATGTGGCACCGTTCGAGACAAAACTTGGAGAAATATGTCATTCCACAGCGGTTGACCATATAGACATCGGGAAGAGAAGATCAGAAAGACCTTCGCAGACCCAAGAGGTTTTAAGACTATTTCCTGGTGATAAATGCCACCAAATGATTGGGCTATAAATATTTCCAGATGAGCAGCTGTGCTTGGGATGCTGGTTAGCGAGGTGTTTCACCCCATGGATTAAAATCCTAGGAGTGGCAAGCGACCCACAGCCAATCCCAGCTGTTCATCCTTCTCTCCCCGGTGTTGTCGATAAATGGGTACCTGGCTTAGGCTGGCTGTGTATGTTTGTGTGTGTGTGTGTGTGTGTGTGTGTGTGTGTGTGTGTGTGTGTGTGTGTGTGTGTACACACGTAGGAATAAGGACACGGTATATACAGGGTGTCTCAAAAAATGTATACACACTTTGAATTTTCATTAATGCAGTGTCAACTAAACTACATCCAAAATATATCATTCAAATTAAAGAGTACAGATGTGTAATTATTCTGAGCTGTCTCACGTGCTCATACTTATAGCCATTCTGGCCCAGACACTGATGACAACGCGGTTCCATAGCCTTGCAAATAGCACTAAGCATTTCACTTGGGATTTAGGCGAATTCACTTTCAGTGGTTGTTTTTATCTCATCGATTGTTGTCGGTTTTGTGAAATAAACAGTATCTCGAAATATTTATATATCTCTCCTCTTTGATTTGAATTTAGATCTTGGATATAGATTAAATGACATTGTATCAATATAATTCAAAGTGTGTATAAATTTTCTGAGACACCCTGTATATATTTTTATATATCTAAATGGAAATGGTGAAGAGCTTGTAGATTTATGTGCTGAAAAAGGACTGGTGATTGGGAATACCTGGTTTAAAAAGAGAGATATACATAAGTATACGTATGTAAGTAGGAGAGATGGCCAGAGAGCATTGTTGGATTACGCGTTAATTGATAGGCGCGCGAATGAGAGACTTTCGGATGTTAATGTGCTGGGAAGTGCAACTGGAGGGATGTCTGATCATTATCTTGTGGACGCGAAGGTGAAGATTTGTAGAGGTTTTCAGAAAAGAAGTGAGAATGTTGGGGTGAAGAGAGTGGTGAGAGTAAGTGAGCTTGGGAAGGAGACTTGTGTGAGGAAGTACCAGGAAAGACTGAGTACAGACTGGAAAAAGGTGAGAACAAAGGACGGCGACGGGAATCAATAAGGGCAGACAGTATGAATTATGTACATGTGTATATATGTATATGCCTGTGTTTGTATATATATGTATACGTTGAGATGTATAGGTATGTATATGTGTGTGTCTGTGGATGTGTATGTATATACATGTGTATGTGAGTGGGTTAGGCCATTCTTTCGTCTGTTTCCTTGCGCTACCTCGCTAACGCGGGAGATAGCGACAAAGTATAATATATATATATATATATATACATATATATATATATATATATATATATATATATATATATATATATATATATATATATATATATATATATATATATATATATGCAAGATTAAAAGAAGGGGCATTACAAATGTAAAACTCTCTCATAACACACAAGTAATAGCCACAAATTGTAATGACACAAACACACTCATCCTGGTAATCTTTGAAGATTTGACTTACATTTTTTCGTTCATGAACTAGAAAAATAAAGTAATTCAAATACCATCCTAAAGGTAGAGGTGGCTGTAGGGTTGGGGGAAGGTTTTGAGGAAAGAGATTTTCCTCCAATAAGTAGGAAGGAGGACGATAGCTCTACTCCCAGTGGGTAAGGAAGATGACAGGTCTGTTTCTACTAAAGAGGGAAGAATTTGGAATTGACTGAAAGCAGGAGTTACATGCGAGAGAAATGAAAGGCCTGAGGAGGAGGAAGAGGAATAAGAAGAGAAATAGGGGTAAGAGGAAAAGGAGAATGCAAGGATAGGTAGTGGGAATAAGGGTCTGGGAGAGCTGCGAAGGTTCGGTTAAGGAAGCACTTGGTAAAAGAAAAGCTTGTGAGATGTTGGGTCACAGGAGATAAGAGTGGAGAGAAGCCGAGTTATGGACGGTCCACACGAACAGCTGTTGTACATTAGTACATATACCAACGACGGAGGCAGATAATAAGGGAATATTAACATCGGGAGAGGAAGATTGAGGAGTTGAGGAAAGGGGTTTGGCGGAAAAGATTTGAGAGAGAGAGAAGAGAGAGAGAGAGAGAGAGAGAGAGAGAGAGAGAGAGAGAGAGAGAGAGAGAGAGAGAGAGAGAGAGAGAGAGAGAGCCAGTAGTATTCATTGCAAAGAAGCTTACGAAAAAGTATGTCGAAGCCAAAGACAGGTTCCCCTCAACATTAGGAAGACCCTGATGAGCAGGAACCTTGGCGTTATAGAGGAGACGCCTCCAGCGTTACATCCTCGTAAACACTACACAGTTTCCTAGTAATTCCGTATTTCATCATCCCCTTTGGCATTGTGGCTTGACCTTGATTACCTGATTATTATGGGCGAGGTCCGCTGCTCTGAAATAGACTGATCATCTTGTTTAGCATGTTTCCTCAGTTTGCAACGGGTGAATCAGCCGTAATTTCGTTAAGTGTGCGGATTTGGTCTTACTGGATTGGTATGGTTGATCGAGATTAGCCAGGATAACTGGAATCAGCTCGACACTTAAGAGTGAACGTCGCCGGCCTGGATGGATTACTGTTATATTTCGAGGTTATCCAGGTCTGTCTGGACCCACCGATCTACATGGACCTTAACGCGGTGGTGGGGTTTGTTTGGAGGGAGCAGTGATGGCTTGACCTATGGCAGCGGGAATGTACTTTGTACTATGCGTAGGTTTAACTATGCTGCAAAGGTCAAGCTTGAGCTCTCACACCAACACATGTTGACTCTTTTCTCTCCTATACTTTTCATTCTCTCCTTCTTGGTTTATCAAAACTGGAATTGGTCATTTGTTTGAGATAAAATGAATTTCTAAGATAGAATATTCTAAACTGTATTAACAGCGCTGAATAGCCTTACGCTCCAATGCTTGGCTTATAAGCCTTAATTTTATAATCCAATCCAATCCAGACCTGTCTGGATTATCCTCAAGTCCGGCCAAACCCAGTTAGCTTGGTTTGGTCAGGTCAGTTTGGTTCATCTGGATTACATGATAAAGTACTGTTAATTAATCTGCTTGACTGATACCATCAGATGTACTATGGTTCAATATGGTTCCCTTGTTTATTTGGGCTGTCTGAGTTGGCACAAACATCAGTAGCTGGTAAGGAAAACGATGTTATGAATATATATAAAAGTTAAACTATTATGATGTAGGTCATGTATATCAGTCCATGATCAAATATCATCTTTAACGTTAGAACTCTAACTTAATTTCCACACGATAATCAAACGTTTTAAATACTGTGAGAGATCATTAAATTGAATACGTTAATACTAGTAAAAGGCAAAAAAGTTCAACGTTAGAGGGCTAAGATCAGCTTTTCTAGTAACTGGTAGATTATCTAAGTAGCGTAGCAGCAGACTTTTGGACTACACTGAACTATATTTTAGCTAGCTGGACCACAACAACCCCTGTACTGTTGAAAAGAGAGAACGAAAACTTGAGAGAAAACTACCTTGACAGATTAATGTTAGTGTGAGGTAAATATTGTAACCATTCAATTTTAGTTTCTCTCTTAATTTCCGTCACATTTGTGGGTTCCATCATGCTTGAGCTCATCCTTCCGTAATCCGATATAAATGACATTTAGACTCGGATCATAAAAGAGACCCGGATCCTACACCTACAGCCTGGCAAAATGGGTGACATCTCAATTTCTGTGAAGAGCTGAATTTGTATTTGACGTTGCAACCCAAGGACAACTTACATGCCAAATCCATGTGTCTGAAGTGGTAGAACGTCCTGTGGTTAAAGAAGAGCATTTATGGCTGGGAACATCCCCAGTCATGCATGACGAACATGACTGGTTCAACCAGTTTTTTCACCCAGCAATAAGGACGTCCAGATCTCCTGGCTAGGACAAGACTACAAGACGGGGCAGACCGTTGCTGCAGATTTCTCCCGCCGGTGGTAAAGTTCTGAAGTAGAGTTATGTCTCCGTACCCAGCCACACTGTGTGGTGCTGCCAGGCTTGCTTATAACGTAGCAAAAAGAGAGACTAAAGCCGGTAACAAAGAGAGAAGAGTAAAAGAAAGACAGGAGAAATATCCCAATAAGATTATTTCCTTTATTATTCCTTTATACGATAAAATAGTCTCAGGTGTAACTGTGGTAGATATAATTTTCATGTGGAAGATTCGCATATAAATTATGAGGAATGACCACAGTCCTTTTATAATGCACAATTTGCGTTTTTACTTTTCGCGTCAAAAATGATTTCTCTGTCATATGCAATTCGTTCCCTGTAGAGGACGAATAAGTAGTTTCGCTAATTGTTAGAGTTCCTCTTTATCGACTTTATTCTTTTTACAGTAAAGGCAGCATTTCTAAGTCAGCACTTAAAACTTTACGAAATTTCATTAAAGTTTCTTTATGACTTGAGAGGGTGTCACACTCAGATTCAGTTTTAAAACATAAAATCATTATACAACGATAAAGGACGATTTGAACATATATTATGTAATGAAAACTGGGTATGAAGTAAGTCCTGACGTTGCCTATTTTGTAATTTGTCTCGAGATTATCGTAACCATACAAACATTTTATATAAGAAGAAAAAGAATTCAGGAAGATTACTTTTCTCCTATAAACATACTGTGTTGAGAAGACCCTGTGGCACAGTGGCAACGCCTCTTTTCATAAGTTATTACGACCCGCGTTCAAGATGAGGACAGGGAGGGTTGGCTGGAACATATCTGGGCTCACATGTCATTTCTTACCTGGAATATATCCCCCTACGGCAGTAGACGGCAGTGTCCCAGGTCCAGTCCTCTACACAACATCTAAGAACTGCGTTTGGAATACGCATTATTGTTTAGCACAATTTTATTTTTTCCTTATGTTAAGATACAACTGACTTAATGTAGCTAGTGAAGAGATGATTATATCAATATAGCAATCCATAGTCCGGGTAACAAAAATCTGATAGTACATATTCATGAACTGGTGTCAAATTTTCCTTATGTTACATACAACTTAAATGAGAATTCTTACTGTATGATTACCATTATCAATTATCGAGGGAATTAAGTTCGCCTGAGAGATCTGCTACTAAATATATATAGATCCTATTTTGCTTATGAATATGCATTTGATTCGTTAGCGTTTCATCTCATATTTGTACGAGCCCTAAATTAGATTTACCTGTAAAAATCTTATTACATGGTATTTTCAGGAACCTGCAAACATCTGGGTTGTTAATGATCCTTAGGGCTGGAAGTCCTCCCGTCCCGTTCAAAATTCTCCAAAAGAAGGGACGGAGAGGTGGACCAAGTGAGGATATACCCTCTAAGGCTCACTCCTCTGTTCTTAACGCCACCTCGCTAGCGCAGGATAAGGCGAATATATATGAAAAGAAAGAAGAAAAAAAAAAAAAAATATATATATATATATATATATATATATATATATATATATATATATATATATATATATATATATATATATATTTGTGTAAGACAAGGGAGCAAATGGGAACTTCAGTGATGGGGGCTAATGGGGAGATGATAACAAGTAGCGGTGATGCGAGAAGTAGATGGAGTGAGTATTTTGAAGGTTTGTTGAATGTGTTTGATGATAGAGTGGCAGATATAGGGTGTTTTGGTCGAGGTGGTGTGCAAAGTGAGAGGGTTAAGGAAAATGATTAGGTAAACAGGGAAGAGGTAGTGAAAGCTTTGCGGAAGATGAAAGCCGGCAAGGCAGCAGGTTTGGATGGTATTGCAGTGGAATTTATTAAAAAAGGGGGTGACTGTATTGTTGACTGGTTGGTAAGGTTATTTAATGTATGTATGATTCATGATCATAGGGTGGGGGAGGGGGCGAAAATTTTGGGAGCCTTGAAAAATGTGTGGAAGTCGAGAACATTATCTCGGAAAGCAAAAATGGGTATGTTTGAAGGAATAGTGGTTCCAACAATGTTGTATGGTTGCGAGGCGTGGGCTATGGATAGAGTTGTGCGCAGGAGGATGGATGTGCTGGAAATGAGATGTTTGAGGACAATATGTGGTGTGAGGTGGTTTGATCGAGTAAGTAACGTAAGGGTAAGAGAGATGTGTGGAAATAAAAAGAGCGTGGTTGAGAGAGCAGAAGAGGGTGTTTTGAAATGGTTTGGGCACATGGAGAGAATGAGTGAGGAAAGATTGACCAAGAGGATATATGTGTCGGAGGTGGAGGGAACGAGGAGAAGAGGGAGACCAAATTGGAGGTGGAAAGATGGAGTGAAAAGGATTTTGTGTGATCGGGGCCTGAACATGCAGGAGGGTGAAAGGAGGGCAAGGAATAGAGTGAATTGGAGCGATGTGGTATACAGGGGTTGACGTGCTGTCAGTGGATTGAATCAAGGCATGTGAAGCGTCCGGGGTAAACCATGGAAAGCTGTGTAGGTATGTATATTTGCGTGTGTGGACGTGTGTATGTACATGTGTATGGGGGGGGTTGGGCCATTTCTTTCGTCTGTTTCCTTGCGCTACCTCGCAACCGCGGGAGACAGCGACGAGGTATAAAAAAAAAAAAAGAATGATTCATGATAAGGTGCCTGAGGATTGGCGCAATGCTTGCATAGTGCCATTGTACAAAGGCAAAGGGGATAAGAGTGAGTGCTCAAATTACAGAGGTATAAGTTTGTTGAGTATCCCTGGTAAATTATATGGGAGGGTATTGATTGAGAGGGTGAAGGCATGTACAGAACATCAGATTGGGGAAGAGCAGTGTGGTTTCAGAATGGTAGAGAATGTGTGGATCAGGTGTTTGCTTTGAAGAATATATGTGAGAAATACTTAGAAAAGCAAATGGAT